>NC_068974.1:32155481-32461017 GCF_016808095.1 Vigna angularis | reverse complement strand
ATGCTTTTATGAATTGGTTTGGATTAATTTTGTTGACTTGCTTAATTGAGACAGCGGTTTTTTGTTTCTTTTATATACTTCTGCTTGTGCTTGGTATTGATGAGAAAAAATTATGTTGATGCTCTTTGATATTGTTCTTGTGCATAAAGAGTCACATTCACATTACCCGCAAGGAAACTGAGTTCCCGTCTACTTTTAATTCCAATAAGAATCTATGTTAGTTTTAAATTTGTGATATTTTCTAACTGATTTTTTTTTCTCATTTTTATTGCTAATTACTGCTAGCTTTGATCTAAAAATAAAAATATTAGTTAATATAATTAAGATAGAAAAATATATTTCAAAGTAAAATAATTACAAAATTTAAATATATATAATTATTGTTTCTATTTTTTGGTTTAATAATTTACTTTTAGTATTATAGTTTATTAAAAATAATTATATTTCACTTAGAGCTTATAAATTATTTTTTATATATTAATTTTGATATTATTTATAATTCAATTAAGTAAAGTAATATTTTCATAAAAAAAATTACAATTAATTCTCATTTGCAATATATTGTGAACAATATTTTTCTATAAAATAATAATCACTTTTTTATTTAAAAGTTACTTAAATAAAAGTGTTTCATCTATAACTATAATTACAATTTGATTTTTTATATTACATGTAATTTTACTATATAATGACTAGTAATTTTACAAATATGTATAAAAATATGTATTATATTATGTGATTCTTTTTGTTTGAGATAAAATCTTATATATGATGTATACCGTATATACAATCAGTCAACAAATTATTAAAGTGAATGGTTGATTTACTTTCTAGAACCTTCAAAATGACGTAATTGATCAGGCCAAGATACAGGTGATTGCATTTAATGCTTAACTTTTAGGCTGTGTTCGCATGAGGGGAATTCACTGTTCACAGTGATTTGCGAGCGACGATGGACAGAGGTGAGCGTGTTCGTTTCAAGCGATTGTCGAAGACGGAAATGGACGGATTTGCGGGATGGCACGGTTTCAACGATCTTCGTATAATTGAGATGATTTGCGCGGATTCTTACCCGTTTACACATTTGCCCTGCCTCATTTCCGTAATATCGTTTACACATGTGGCTACGGGTGAAGGAAGTTAAAAGCGAGGGTGGTGTAATCGGTTATTGGAGGGTGTAACCGGTTACGCTGAAGAGGATGAAAACGAAGCCATATGTAATCGGTTATGCACTGAGTAACCGGTTACCAGCATTCGAAAATTGGTGGTCCTGTAATTGAAAATGTCGAATGAAGGAGACGAAGGTGGAGCATGGCGGAGCCTGGACGATGCACAGCGGATGGCCTGCAGCTTGTTGTTCTTCTTCACAGACCCGCATGAAGGTGAGGAAGGTGGAGGATGGTGGATGGTGGTGGAGGCTGGACGTAGCAGAGGATGGGATGCAGGTTGTTGTTGTTGTTGACAGACAAGAGCGAAGGTTGTGAAGGAGTTGAGGCAGGTGAAGGAGTTGTGAAGAATGTTGAGGTAGGCGAAGGTGTTGTGAAGAATGTTGAGGTAAGCAAAAACTAGTAGTAGCTAACAGAAGAAGGTGCCCTGCAACTGCAAACTGCAATGTACGTTTGCAAAAAGGCAGAAAGTGAAGATGGGAAGGGAAAAGAGGAGGTGGGCACATAGTGATTTTGGTTGTGCTGTTGTATTGAAGAAAGTAGCTAACGTGGAGAGATTAGGAATGGGGTAGGAGGTGGTAGTGGATGTGTCATAATATACAAGGTAGAAAAGAAGATGGAATATTTATTATCACCGAAGATTTGATACCATGCAAGGTTCAGATTCAACTTATTAAGCTAGTAATAACAGTAACCTTAACATAATTATAATATAATAATATAATATGAATGTTTATTCAATCTTCAGTGCTTGATTGTGTTGTTACAGTTATTGAGCTCTTTCTTTGGTCATTGCGTGAGTGGTTCATATATATAAGTTATTAAGTTCATTATATTTCCGATAATGTATTACATGACTTTAATATATATAAGTTTCTTTGTATGTGACTTATTTTTGTATGTCGAATTTTTAAATTTTTTTTTTAGATCATGTAATATTAGAACTTGCTACTTAATTGTGGTTGTTTGATTAATATTAATCATTCTCACTTCAATGACTTATAAATTCACATCACTTCGTACTAAATTATATTACAATTTAAATTTACATTTTAAAATACATTCATTTTACTACATTATAACTTTTATAATTTTTAAACATTAATTTTAACAATTATTTGTAATTTTTTCCTATTCATAAACATTTTTACAATTAAATATAACATTACAAAATTACATTTTATAATACTTTTATAACTAGGGGCAATTTGGTCATATTCATTTTCTACCAATTAAACTAATTTTTAAAATCTATCACATCAATCAAATCCTACACTAATTCTTATAAACTTTACTTCCAAATTCACTCTCAATTACCCACAAATCCACTCAAAAAAACAACTAAAAAATTACCCTCAAATTCACTCAAATCCATTCAAATCATCTCCCCCAAATCATCTCCCACAAATCACCCCAAAAGAACACACCCTTACATTGACATGAGAAAGGGTGAAGAAGTAGTTCTCCACCTGTAATCCGAAACATGATGTATTAAAAAAATAAATGATTTTACAATTATTTATAATTGAAATTAATATATAGGAAGTAAATTATAATGAATTTTAATTAAAAAGCGTAAATATTAAATAAGAAATAATGTACACAAATTATATTATAATTAAAAATATATAATAAATAAATATTTTTGAAATATAATTTATGAGAGAAAATTTTTTAGATATTAAAATATAATTTAGGAAAACAAAAATATATATTAAAATGTATTAGAAGTTAATAAATATATAAAGAATATATTCTAGTTGGAAAAAAAAATTCTAATATACTTTCTTTAAAGAATAATTCTCAAAGACATTTTTTTATTCAAGCTAATTATTTTAATTTATATAGAAAGTGTAACATCCCAAAATACAGTTTAAAACTATATAGTAGAATAATCACATTTAATAATAACTCAGATCAGTTTTTACACTAAACAGAGCCTACGGTTATGGCCAAACGGTCTTACAAAACATTACTAGGAATTAAAGTTGTACAAGGTTACACTTCTGACCGAACGGTTTATAAAAGCCAAATATCGGACGGTCATACAAATAAAAAAGGAAAGGTGATCAAACGACCACCTCGCTATAAAACTAAACTACTGACCGAACGTCCTACTGTTCGGTCTTAACTTCAACCTCCACTAGGTTCTCTTCCTCCAGCGTTTCTTCCAACAGTACGTCTTCTTCTGCTCACATCCACACGAATGATCATTGCAATGACAAAGACGGACGTACATAACATGACAAGACAGGAAATATAGGGTAAGCTTATGTAATTTAATTCATGCATAACATACATTACAAAAAATCAAACACACAAGGTACATTTCAACATACAAATCATACAAAACCTATTGCTAGACTGACTGTCCGGACTGTATGAAATCTGTGTAGCTACGACGTTCGTGCACCCGGGTGATGTAGTAACTGAGATGCCCTCAACAGCTGCTACCCGAGGTTAGTCCTATCTGTCCAAATTAACCATAAGGACTAGGACCTCTTGCCGTTCCCACACATGACCTACCCTCCTCTACATGAGGACGAATACTCACGGAACATCAAGATGAACCGCCAGCTTAGCATGCCCACATTCATACTTTACCAATTCCAATATTCATCCAGGAGTCGCTCCTCCCCGGAACGCTCGTCCATAATCCAACACATATCATCCATATCATATTAATCTCTTCATTTTTCATTAAAAATCATCTCACTTAACCACTTTGTACAACGATCCACAAGGGTACCTAATACCGAACATTCAAAACTAATTCAGAAAGAGACCGAACACTTGGAGCGAGACCGAGAGGTCTCCAGTTCCAGAATGGATTTAGACTAAAAGGGTACTATCGGGTTGAGAAAGAAACCGAGTACAATCAAATATCCCAATAACGAATGGAACGAACGTTAGTTACAAATTAAGTCAATTAGATGAACTGACTCTTGAGAACTTCAATCCGAACACTGAAATAACCATGCCCAGTACTAGAGCTCTATGCCGTAACCAATGGATACAGACACTTCGAGACCTTCCAAGACTAATACTTAGAAGAATTCCCATGAAGAAACCGAACGCTTATGAAAACTTAGCTTATTTGGGTTTAGTATCAAGAAATCCGAAGGCCAGTCAAAGACTGAACACTATAGTGAGCGAACCCTAGTGGGCTTGAACGAACGCTCTTATTATGAAGTTTAGCTTAAGGAGTTAGAACGAGTGCCTGGTGTAAGACCAAACACTTGCTTAAGACGAACACTTGATATAAGACCAAATGCTACTAAACTTAAAGAGAATAGGCTTGATAATTATACTTAGATAATATTGGAGTAGTGTTTAAGAATAACTAAATATACAATTACATATATATATATATATATATATATATATATATATATATATATATAATTAAGTTTATAACAGAATACCAAGACACAACTATGCTTGGCCGAACGCTCAATCACAACGTTTCAAAGTGAAGACGCTCGTTCTCAACTAGGATTCTTCCCAAATGAAAGAATCCAATTCTAACCAAGTTTACTAAAAATACCGAACGGTCAATGATCGTTCAGTGACGAACGTACTCTTTCATAGAGGAAATTTCATACCAAAGTCCTTTATCTTCCACTCATTTCTTAACATATAGTTTCATAACTTTATACATTAATATCATAATCAATTTTCATACTTCATAGAATCCATGCATATCAACCATCATACATCATATTCATTCAGTCAATCCAACAAACGTTCATACAGCACAGTAAACATACAAATTAAATTAAATAAGCTTCCCTTACCTTATAATGTGAACGAACGTTCCTAGAGACAGAATTGAGGTTCGCCTGACTACAACTCCTTCTACCCTTACGTTCAACAATTCTTCAAAAACCAAACCAAACAACCAACAATGGTTCAGACAAGATGAAATCATGCAACCATAACTTGGTTTGCATGTGCCAGAAAACAAACGGCTAACGAGAAGGAGAACTTACCAGTTTAGAACTCGAAACCGTTCGGTTCAAACTGAAGCTCTGGACGCCGGAAGTGTTTCTACGGTGCCTGAACGGTGATCGGAGAAGAGAAAGGGTGAGTTTTGGTAGAGAGAAGGAAGAGCTTTTAGGGAGAAGGAGGAGAATTTGAGAATTTCAGAGTTTGGAGAAGAAAATGCATGCAGAGAGTGTGACGTAAACTTTCCAAAAACTCAGTTTTGCTTAAAACGAACGTCCGCTCATCTGTCAACACTTGCCTTCCATTATCTGCTTTTCGAATTCTCGTCACTTGACACCTGGTGTCCGTTCAGAGGGGTTTGAATGCGTTTTTAAGAACGAGTTATACTATGGACAGATAAACTATATACTCAATTATTAATATATATATATATATATATATATATATATATATATATATATATATATATATATCCAAAGATGGAGGGTTAATAAAAAGGAAAATTTAATAAAAATATTTAACCTATTTTTCTGTTGTGAATTCCTACAAAATATTCTTAAACATCACTTAGTTATAGAGAAAAAACTTCAGCCTAGTTCATACTTTATATATTTTCAAACATAAAATCATAAACACCTTTTACGTAAAATCTCTAAAATTGTGGGATCCATCTACAATTTTTTGTGCCCTATTTTTTATTTTTAATTAATTAGGTTATCCATTATCAATAATTTCATATATTATATTTATACATATACCCCACCATTTTTGTTTTTCATGTTTATCGTTCAACTTTACAATGAAATGACCACTTCCTTCATCCTGAAATGTCTAAACTCATCTTTTTGTTGTCTTTGTTAAACTTTTTCTTCTTAATAAAAATCATAATAAACTTTTCATTAGACACAATCCTGTTCTATTCTTTGGATGAAAGATTTAATTTTTTCTGAATGAATGGTGTAAGATTGAATTCCGATTTTTTTAATAAATATTACGGTAGTTTAGTTTTAGTTTCATAGGTCTTAGTTGAATCCTTTGAATATCTACAAACATATGTATAATTTAATGGCTTAATTTATAAATTTATTTATATTTACTTAAGTTTTTATTAATTTTTTTTGTTTATTACATACTTAAAAATATTTGTTTATTTATTTTCATAGAAGTGTTACATACTTTGATTTTAGTGTAATACTATATCAATTAATTAGCATCTTTCTCTTTAATTTTATTGATCAATAATTGAAGAAGAAATAAACAAGTTAATAAAGTGAATTAAAAACGAGAAAAACAAAATAATGGCTCACAAAAATCAAATAAAAAGATATAATTATAATTTTAAATAAAAAGTAAATTAAACAAAATATTTTTTTTAAAATCATTCAACATAAAATATAATTAAATTTAAGTGAGTATAAAATTTTCATTAAATAAAGATTAAAAAGTTAACTATTACATTTCATAAATTCATTGCGTTATGTTATATTAGAAAGATGATTTTAATTTCACTTATATTTCATTAATTAAACACAATATTATAATATAAATAATACTTTAAGACATCTTGTAATTTTATAATTTTATTGTTTTTCTTATTTAAGACTTGCATGATAAAATTTGAATTAATGTCACAACTCAAATGTTATTTTTTTTATCAAATATTTTTAACCTAATTTGTTTTGTTGTCAGTTTCTGTGCAATTTTTTTTTTTAATTTTTCTGATTTGATTTAGTTTTTCAATTAAATTTGTCCAAGATGATGCAAGAGGTTTCATAAATAAGGTGAAGGTTCTTTTAATAATCTTTCTTTAATATTTTCCATAGAAATTGACTCTTATAACTTTATTTTTTATCTCCTCACTTTTTGTTATCATTGTTTCCAGCTTCTGTGGTTTTTAATTTAATATCAACCATGACTTCGAATTTTTTTTTCTGAATTCAAGTTTGGTAGTTTTCAATTCATTATTTTTGTATGTCCCTTTCTTTTCTTTTTTACATTGTTACAAGATGACTATTCAAATTTACAATTGTTATATGTGAATGACATTTATTTTTTCTTTTCTCTTCAATTTTAAATCCTTTCATTTTATTATAAGAGATAATTTTAAAGTGACACTTTTACATTCATTTGATACACAGTATAAAGATAAAATAATCATAAAAAATAAATTTTTGTATTTTTTAAGAAAAAAGAGAATAAAAAATAAGAAATGGTGGTGTTAAATGAATGTAAAAGAATTGTGAGTGTCAAAGTATTATTTCTCTATCATAAGGTTGGATGAATTCTAAAAAATCAATAAATCACATTTTTTTCATCATTTTTGTCTTTGTCTTTGAATGAGTATTTTTAATATTTTAGTTTGTATTTTTGTCTTCAGCTTTAACTGGATGATAAGAATATTTGTAAAGACGTTCTAACGTTCAAGTAAGTATTGTATTAATAGTTTATTCCTATAAAGATAATCTAGTTCAAAGAAAAACTTAATCCTTTTATCTGGGATATTTATCTATTTATAATACTTTTATTAGAATTTTATCTTTCATATGATTAAGGAGATCTAATTATAATTTAATCATGATTTAATTTTTGTTTTGAATCCTATTTAGTTATCCTAAATATTGGTTGTAATGTTAGAATCTTTAAACTTTGTTGTTTTAAAAAACTCTATATGCCACTCGTGAAATATTGTATATATATATACCGATTTTATATATTATATCTGATTAATTAGATAGTTACACTATTATCCCATCCAAGATTGTTTTAAGTTAATGTTATTACAAATTTAATTTTTTTATTAATGTTAATTAAAGTTAATTTTAGCTAACAAGTTCAAAGTTATTTATAAACCAATTTTAATATGAACTTTTGTCTAATGTCAGTAGGTCTATTTTTATTTTATAAATATAAGTTGAGATTATTTATAAGGTTTTCAACTATAATACAAAATAACCTAGTTTTTTAGTTGATACCAACCAGATTTTTTTAATTCTATTAGATTTTTTTTCCGACGTCAACAAATATTATTTTTTTATAACATTATCTATGTTAATTATATTTAAAGTTGGTCAAAATCGTAGTCAAATTTATTCAAGAGAACTTTTTAGTCATTGATCGAAACACGTGCATACCAAAATAGTTTGATTCATAATGTTGAAAAAAAATAATTGTGACTGATGTTACCCGAAATGTAAAGAAAATTTCCTTTACATGATAACTAATATTTTTTTTAATGAACTTTAATTGATAAATAACTTTGACCAAAATTAATTGAAAATATTATTTTAAATTATTAAATATTATTTAATATTAGAGTAAATTCTGTATTTGATAATACTGAAAATATTTTATCCAAACGAAAAGTTAAAGTTCAATTTGAATATTATCTTTTTTACCAAAAACATTTGAAAAATAAATGCATTTGAATAGAAAACAATTCAAATTTAATATATTTTAATTTTTTGAGATTGTTTTAAATTCAATATATTTAGTTTTTTTAAACTTACGAAGTTCTGTATCCTAACAAAAAAAAAGTTAAAGGTATTTTAATAGATCTCTTAGACTTGAAGAAAAAAACTTTTTATTATGCCTTTATCAGTGTATTCAGTTGGCTTTACAGAACAGTAAAATAAAATGAATACTTATATTTCCTATAAACCCCTGAAAGTTTGGTTGTAGATTTTATCTTGGACCGTATTTTTATTTATTATAGGCATTTTTAGTTGAAACAATCTTCTTCGAGGTACTATTTGGAAATTTAATATAGACAGAAAGTAAGATAAAACTTTAATATATAAATAATTGAAAGCTTTATCTATAATATTTATTTTGTAATATTGAATTAAATTTAATTTCATCTTCGATTTCTGCAAAGTTTCAATCTGAGCTTACATTAAAATCCTTTAGACAAAATATACAAGGTTCATGTGCAATACATGTTAGTTACCGTTAACATAACATGTTCAAAGATTATACATATTATATTAGATTTTAATAGCAAATGACAAGTGTACAACCACCAACTACTCTTAACTAACAAACCAACCCTTAGCTAAACTTTCTTAGACACACATGATTAAGGCAACACTAACTGAACCAATGAAACAAACCAGAGAGAAAAAAACACTACCAGTAGATTTTATCACAGCCTTCGAGATGACCTTGTCTTCTGCAAAATTTTCGTTAGTCATTTAGTCAGAATCATCGAACAATTACCTCACAACTCAAAACAAAGGGAAAAATAGAACACAGGCAAAAGATGGATACAGTTTTATAAAATATTCCTTTAGTACTAAAATTTGAGATCCTTCGTCTATAGGTTTAAAACATTCCCTACGATGATACAACACCTCATTTCCTTCATTTTTAAGGTTACAACACTATCTACTAGGTTATAGAACACCTTACATCCTTCATCCATAGGTTAAAACATCTTTCATGAAATTAGAACATCTCACATCTTTCATTCATAAAGTTAGAACACCCTTCAAAAAGTTAGATCACACAAAAAATATATTTTAAGTATAATTTAATTCTATAAAATCAGTTTACAAATAAAAATTTATATCTACTTATAAATTGATTTTATCTTTTTATATATATATATATATATATATATATATATATATATATATATATATATATATATATATATATATATATATATATATATATATATATATATATATATATATGAGATAAACATAAAACTGATATTAACATATAATTTAATAAAAAATATAAAAATAAATCAATCAGTAACAAATTTCGATAGGATATATTTTAATATTATATTAAAAAAATAGACTTTAAATATAATAACATGTAAATTTTTATTACATAAGATAAAACTCTTACTACTTATATTCAAAGAAAATATGTGTGCATGTGTAATGACCAAGTTAATTACTTACTGCACTCTTTAGGGTGACATAAACAATTCAAACCAGCACCACAGCTTCCATTAGGCTTTTCACACCCTTGACAAATTTCTGGTACACGAGGAATGTCAACAGATATCCTTGTTCCAACCTTAAATCCCTGATCATGTCCACCTTCTGATGTTCTTCTATGCACCCAGCTGAAATGAGAGCAGTTCAGATGCTGTGGATGAAAATCCTTGTCAAATTTTCTCAGATCTTCAACAACTAAACATGGACGAAGGTAGTTATTGTTCTCTTCAGCACCTCCACAAGTGTACAAGTTTCTACAATTTTGCATGGTTGGTAAAATGGGGTGTCTTCTGCTTGAGCAATTGAAGAGAACAAGCGAGTTAGGCTCAGGAGGAGAAGGGAAACCGGCAGTGACAGCCGTAGGAGAAACATATTGCAGAGAAGAACAAGAAGAGTGAGTGATGGTTAGAAATCTACCATTGTTGTCTAGTGAAGAGACATGAAAAAGGCCAAGGGATGTTCTGAAATAGAGATTCTGAGATATGCACAAAACGATGCTGTCTAATATAGAAGAATTTGGATTCAAGAAAAAAGGTGTTTGTTTTCTGATATTTTGACAGTAGTTTGCATCGTTTTCTATAGAAGAACCTAATAACATGATATTGAATAAGAGTAAAGAATGAAGAATTTGTGGTTTCTTGAATGGCTTCATGTTCATCCCTTTTGTGAATGGATGCAAAGAATGTTCACTAAGTTATTTTAATATTTGTATAGGTTTGTTTGTGATGATAGAAGATGAGAAAGCATGGTGTTAATAACTCTAGAAAACACTTTTCCCAAATCTCTTTTTAAGTTGGCCCCATGGATGCTTAGTGACATTCTTTTTCCTTCTTTTCTTTTCCTTAGTCACTAGAAAAAGGTCACATTGCTTTGAGAGGGAATCTTAGGCTTCAAATTTCAAAATCTTTTTTTTTTTCAATTCACTACTTTAATTTTTAACTCTTTTTTATGATTTTTCTGACTATTATCTATTTCAAATTACTAACCTTTTTTTTATTGTTCAACAAATTCGGTAGTTTTAATATTACTTTATAGTTGATAATAATAGTCTTAAGTTATCTTTATATCGGGCTAACTGTTATTTTATTTTATTCTTCAAATTTTTAAAATCCAACAAATTGTACATGCAGGTCAATTTGCAGACGTGCAAAACAAAGAGTGCAGAACAAATCGAGTATTTTAGTTTGCTGATCCACTTAGGTGTGTTTCAAAGATGGGTTTACTTCCACCTGTCACATTTACTTAAATTTATAAAATCCAACTATACCAACACAATTGACTTAAATTTATAAAATCCAACAATACCAGTATAACATGTTGTGTGTGTTTCTTTAATCAATTTGCTCATTCGAGTTTAATCTATCAAAAAGTAATTTTCTAATTTGCTTTTATTTTCTTATTCAATCTAATTCAAAGTCATTTCTATTTTCAACAAACTTATACTTAAAAGTTAGAAGTTATAAAATTACGAAAATATTATTTATTTTAAGAAATAGGTTCATATACTTTATTATTCATACTAATTTAATTAAATAAAAAATAAAGTTATTAAAATCCTACATCCTTTTATTTTATAGAAAAAAATTACAAAACAAATAAGTTCTTATGTGGATAGTGGACTAATCTGCAAGCCTATATGGTAAATGTATGCAAAGACAGGTTAGGGAAATTAGCCTATATTTCTTATGTGGAGCGAACTAAACCTATCTATTTTTTTGCGGATCAAATATGAGATGGAACGAAACTGAACGGATCAACTACATTGTCATCCCTAGAAAGAGACTATACTAATGAGATGTGATTTCAACCCACATAAATTATTGATATCACTTTCAATCCAAAACTTTAAAACAATAAATTTATGAGTTGTCAGAACCCATTAAAATTCACTAAAAACCTCAAGTAGTGGAAGCTTAAGTGTCAAGCAAAGGGGATCCGGAAATCAGAAAGTGGAAGGCAGGTGTGAGCAGCTGAGTGACCGTTCATTTTGACGGTAGGAGTAAAACTCTAAGTTTTCAAAAATTTACGCCACTCTCTGCATGCAACCATCTTCTTCCCCAGATTTCTGAAACTTTCATTTTCTCCTCCTTCTCTCTAGATTTCTCCATCTTCTCTCTAAGAATTCTTACCATTTTCTTCTTCCAATCTTCAATCAGACCACACCTAAGCATTTCCGGTGTCAAGAGCTTTCTTTTGCACCGATCAGTTTCTGTATCTGAACTGGTAAGTTCACTTCTCCCTCAGCCGTGTGGTTTTCTGTACATGCAAACTCAGTTTTTGGTTGCATGAGTTTCTCAACCCTTTCTGAACGCATTTTTGGTCTTTCACTCGGTTAGTTTCGTAAATCGCGATCGTAGTCTTCTAAGAATTTGGGTGGTGAGCTGTATCCTGCATTGTTGAGCGTTCGGTCACGCTTAGAGGTAAGGGAAACTTATATAATTTGATTTTTGATTCTTGCATTGAATGCTGGCATGTTTGGTTGCTTATTGTATGATTATGAAGTATGTTGATTACATGTTTTGGCTATATGAATATGTGAAGATGTATGCTGAAGCATGTATTAATAAGAGTATGAATTGTAGGTCTGTAATTCCATACGAAAATTAATGTTGTCGCTGAAGGTCATTATTGACCATTCGGTTTCTTTGTAGACTTAGTTATATCAGAATTCTTTCATTTGGAAAGAATTCAAGTTGAGGACGAGCGTCTTAGTTTTATAAATAAGCTTTCGGCCAAAGGAAGTCGTTCCTTGGTATTTGGTTATAAACTCAAAATGTTCGTTCTCCCTTGCAAACTAGTTAATGGTATCTTATTATATTTATCAAACCTTTACTCTAAAAGTTTAGTAGTGCTCAGTCTTACACCAAGCGCTCGTACTAAGTAGTGCTCAGTCATAAACCAAGCGCTCGATCTCATTTTCGTAATCTATCCTTATCATTTTTTTAAAATAAGAGCATTCGGCCAACTCAATAGCGTTCGTTCTCTATAGTGCTCGGTCTCATACCAGTACTCGACCTCTCTAAGGTTAATCTCATACTAAAGACTAAGTATAAATAACGTTCGTTTTATTCACAATACTCAGTGTGTTAATAGTGTTCGGTATTATAAAGTGCTCGGTCTCTATCAATGGTGTTCGGCCTAGAGTCTTAGTACTCGGCCTAGGCTTAGTGGCGTTCGCTTTGAACTCTCAGGAGTCAGTTCAATGAAACGACTCACTTTGTAAATAGCGTTCGGTTTTGTTAGTCGTTGAGGTATATTATTTCATTCGGCCTCTCTCGTAACCCATATAATACTTCTTTCAATTCTGATCTGTTGAGAGCTGAGACCTCTCGGTCTCACTCCAAGTGTTCGGTTTAGTTTCCATTTGAAGACTATTGTTCAATATTCAACTTCATATTGAATTCTATTCTAATTGGATCGGTTCAATGTGTTGATAATGAAATGTAATGAAATATGATATGGATGAAATGAGTATGGTTATACAAGAGTATTCCGGGGAGGAATATCTCATGATTGGATATTGGAATGATAAAGTATGAATGTGGACAAAACTTAGCTGGCGATTATCCTGATATTCCGTGATTACTTGTTTCTCACGTAGAGAAGGGTAAGTCATGTGTGGGAATGGCAGAAGGTCCTAGTCCATAAGGTTAACTTGGACGGAACGGATCAACCTCGGGTGGTAGCTGTTGAGGTATCCCAGTTACTACATCACCCGGGTGCACAAACGTCGTAGCTACATAGAATTCATACAGTCCGGACGGTCAAAGTCAGATGTTAGTTTCTTGCATGTAATAATGAATGATTGATTTTGTACAGTTGATTGGTATAAAATTATGTGATATGACTATGTTTGATTTATGAATTAAATTACATAAGCTTACCCTATGTTCTGTCTTGTTTATGTCGTTCGTTCGTTTGTTTGTCCTTCTGTTGCAATGATCATCCGTGTGGATGTGAGTAGAAGGAGGCGAGAGCTTGCTGGAAGAGGCACTAGAAGAAAATTTGGTTGAGGTAGAAGTTAAGACCGAACAGTAGAACCGTTCGGTCGGTCTTTGGTTTTATTTGTAAGACCGTTCTGTATAAGTATTTTGTAAACCGTTTGGTCTAGGTTGTAAGTTGTACAGTTTTAAATTCTATGTTATTTGGTAAGGCCGTTCGGCCAAAGCTGTACTCCCTATCTTGTGTAAGACTAAACTGAATTATTATTAATATGTGATTATTCTATTATATGGTTTTATACTGTATTTTTGGGATGTTACATTAGTCTTCTTTTTATATATGATGTTTAATTTTTTCATTTTTATTTAATATAAAATTTAGACTCACTTATATTCTTAATCATTATATTAATTAAAAAATTATTTAAATACAAAGGAGTCAATATATCCAAAATATATCCAATGATAATATTATGCTCACAAAATTTCTATCATAATAATATAAGAAATCCTAATGCTTTGTTTTCTCCTCCCGAATAAGTGAATACATAAAAATAATAATTATAGTAATGAGAAAAAGGCAAACTAAAATTCAGGAAAAAAAGTAAAATTATTTCAAGTGTCAATAATAACATGCAGAATAAGATTAAAATGCTTGAAAACAAAAATCCAAGAAAAAAGGTAATGGGAGGGAAAATTTATTGGAATTTTAAAATTTATGGTAATAAAATAAAACAATATCAAATCTAATATGAAAATAACTTAATTAGCAGATGATATCTGAAAAGTTGAATAAAGTTAAAACAAAGGAAAGACTAATGTGTTAAATTCTAAAAGTTAAAAAAATAAAATGAAATAAAAGTTAAGAAAAATAAAAAGATTAGAAATTTTACTTTGTTTTAGGTTGCCAGTGCTTTTCCAGACCATCCTTCCAAAAAGTTGTGTTACTTCAAATTGGTGATTGTTTTTTTTTTTTTTTTTCATGTTCAATGTCTTCACCATTGATCATCATTTCATATACCCTACTAAAGTAGATTTGGTGTTTAGCCTTTTTTAGGCAAGGCAGGGCCAAATGAATATTTTGACCCCATCCTCTCTATCATTCAATTGTTCAATGCATCAATCAACCAACCAAAATATATGCATATGGAAGATGCATTTAGAGAACACCAAAATGTGCATAATTTTATTTCCAAGTCAGCAATGACCAATGTTGCACGTGAGTGTGAGATAAAGATATGTGAATTTAAATTTATACATTAAAAATTATAATTTTATACAATTTTTTTTTTTGTAAAAGTAATATCTTAAAGAAAATATGACATTTTACACATCATCTTTTAAGTAGAGCTGTCAAAATGGATCACAACCCGCGAGTCAACTCGGCCCACCACGGGTTTGAGCCGGGTTGGGTTTGAAAAAATTATATTTTTTTTATGCAGGTCAGATTTCAACCCGGCTCATTTAAACCCGGCTCATGCGGGTTGAACTCGTGGTGGGCCGGGTTGGCCCACCAATCCACCTACCTAATTTTATTTTATCAAAATTTAATTTTAATTTTATAAAAAATATTTATTATTTTATTTTCGCTTGAAAAAATTATTTAAGTTCTTTATTTTCAAAATTAATTAAACACTTATGGTGGAAATGAAATTTGGGAATGAAATTTGTTTAGATTTGAATTATAGAAAGTTTGTAATTTTTTTTTATTTAAAAAAATTGTAATTAAGTGAGCCAGTGAGCCAACCCGTTTACCCACCAACCTGTGTGGATCGAGTCGGATTCGAATTTTTCTGACTCGCTAATAAATGAACCGGGTTGGATTGGCTCACTAAGTGACCAACCCGTGGTGGGCCAGATCGAGTCGGGCCAGATGACCCGTTTTGACATCTCTACTTTTAAGCATATAGACACAATAGAAGAACACTTTCATCAATGGCTAACAAGCCACGTGTAATTTTATACAATGAAATTCCATAAATTGCATTAAACATAAAATATAAATAAGGTAAAGTATATTTAGATGGCTATTAAAACTTCTATAGTAAAATAATTTGACAAACTTAAATGGGTATGTTAAATACTTTAAATTGCATATTACACTGTTTAATCTTTGAATTTACATTAATAACACATTTGTTTGACAATGTTATGATCATTTCAGTTATATCTGAGACATTATTTTTAAAGCTTGGATTCAGTTTTTTTTTTTCATAGTTTTATCATAAAAACATGTTTTAGTATTAAGAGATAGTGTGTGTATAAATTAAGTTAATCTCTTGTTGTAAAATTTGTAGACGTGTTATTAGAAGACATCTCACTACCACACATGTCATTAACAAAGAATGATGGGTATAACGAGTTGTGACATTTTGTGAATCATAATAAAACAAGATTCAATTTTAGCAAATAAACATGTCAATTAATTTTTAAAATATCAAAGTTAACATTTTTTAAAATTACAAATATATAAGGGCTCTTTATAGATAAAAATTTTAATTTTAACATAACAAAAGTAATTTTTTAAAAATGATTGAAGATAACTTTTTTTTTTGCTCCTCTTATTCATAGATTCGTTCACTTCTGTTTAAGAGTGACACGATAGTTTAATAATGAGATGAAAGTGAAAAAAGTTGACAACATGACCTAAAAAGTAAAAGGAAGATGTTGAATATAAATTTCTTAAAGAAGTGGAAGAAAGAGACAGATTGAGAAGGTGGAAAAGAAGAGAGGTAGAAAGTGACACCCAAATTCATGTTGTAAGACTAAAACTAAGAAAATAGATGGTAAGAGATATAATACATGATACTTGTCTAATTTATCTCAAATAAAAAAAGAAGATAAAGACACACTTATAAAAAGTAATATTACAACTAATACATACTTTAAGATTATTAGTATAATTTTTTTAATAGCACTAATTATTTTTAGTGCAATTGTTTGATACTAATTTTATCTAAAAATAAATTGTATAAATTAATGATAATTTTCTATTTTTATTAAAGTTTATTAAAAATTTCACATCTATTAAATATAAGACTAATTTATAATATATAAGTGTGTAAATCTTATTTTATAAATTTGTTTTGTATGAGTTAAATTTAAAATTTATATTTTAATATGATATTAGAATTTTGATTTATAGTTTGTACTAACAAAATTTGATGTTAGGTGCAAACCTGTAATATAATAAAGTTTATTATATTTATAAATTAATATCATTAAAATTTGAGATATTTGTAAAGTTAATATTATGGAATGAGAAATTGAAATTAAATATTAAACAATATAATGATTTAGAAAAATAAATGTTTTCCTTTAAGGGAATTTATCATGACTTATCATAATTCTTATTGTAAAGATATAGAAAATGGTGGTATATTTTTTTTAGAGTTTTTTGACTTCTCTTTAAGAGTTCTTCTCTTACATTCATCTGTTTGAATATCAGAGACTGTTTGAATGATTCTCGTGGTAAGATCTTTAAATCTAACCGATTGGTTTCTCAAATATGATATTTGATTGAATATGTTATTATTTGAGACAATTATTTAGTAATATTTGTATTTGATGAGTGAATTCGGATGATGGATAAATGTTGTTGTGAATTGATACTTGTTTGAACTTTGAATGTTGTTGTTTTGGAGTCCTAGGGGTACAAATTTGTTTTAGAATTGAAAGTAGTGAAAATGGAGTGTTGTTGGGTTGGTTTTCGGTCTAAATTGGCATTTTAGTAGGTAAATTTCTATTAGAGTGACTTTGGAACTATAATTGATGTTTGAGAGCGGTATTTAAATCATTACAAACTTGTCTAGGATTTTTAACGATAAATCTTATGTTGAGTTAATAAGTAGTTAATAAGTTGAGTTTTAGGATGTTTTTGGTACATTTTAGGGGTTTTAATAGGTGAATATGTAGAGGAGTAAGTCTCTCATAAAATTTAAGGTTTGGAGTTTGTTGTTGAGTCAAGTATGACTTGTTAGGACCTTTAGTTTGCTAAATTCTAGTTTATAATATGTAGAATTTGTTATAGATGATTTTGAGTGGTTGGGTTAATCTAGTGTATCTTGTTTCTTACGAAATGATCAAAAAGATACTCAATTTCATCAATAAACCTATTTTGCATCAATCCTAGCATTAAAGAAGTCAATTTGGTCATTTGGATATGTCCAAGGTGCATTTAGATTAGAACTTCCTGTCATCCGATATAACGTTGAACGCTCTATTTAAGTGCTAAGCTATGCTTTTCTAGCAAGTTTTGGAGGCTGGACGAGTTAATAGAGAGTAGTGACAGTGTGTTTCAGAGGCTAAGTGAGAGTTCTCGTTGGGCTTGGAGAACTCTTTGGTTTCGCTCTCGTTGGGCCAGCTAGGGGAGATCGCTGGGCGAGCATGGTCAACGATGAGCGTCAGAATGCTGGTGTTGGACGTCTCTATGCAATTTTGGTTTGTGTATTCTTTTCTCTTGTGTCTTGCTAGGTTTAAGTGTTATCGATACTTTGATACTTGTTTGGTACTATCTATTGAATTGTATGGTGTATGATGAGGATGGGTATGTATTGATCATGTGCATCATAGATGGACGTAATTTTATGACTTTCGTGGAGAGATTCCATGGTGGTACCCTCTAATATAGGTCTTGATGTAGGAAGCTCAGTGTTAGGAGTTATTCTAACGCATCAATAATCGTTCAATCTCAAGTAAGGAAGAGGAGTAGCAGGAGGTCTTAGTCTATCATATGATGTTCTATGTCTATAAGTGGTTTGACGGACTAATCTTGCGAAGAGAAGGGGCAGTTGTTCCTCCACTACAAGTGTACAACCCGCCATATAAATATCTGTATCTAGATTTGTCAAGTCTAGAATATGTATATATGCTTAGGTTCTTATTTGATTTTAAAGTAAAATGTGTTGTATGTTGGATTATAATTACATGATTTGATTATTTTACAATATTAGCTTACTCTTTCTTCTCTGTATGTTTGTCAGGTAAAGTAGTGGTCCAATTAAAAATTACACATTGACTAAACATAAAATAATTTTATAATATATAATTATATGTAAATTTCATTGTATTACTGAATTAAATTTAAAATCAACTTTTTAATAATATGAACTAAAATCTACTTTATATTGTTTGTTAAATGTGCCAGTTTAATAAAATTAAGTTAAATTTAAATAATTAAAAGTAATTAAAGTCCAAAATTATATATATATAAAACTTAATGTTAAAGTTTAACTCAACTTTATGAAATTAATTTACAAATTTATAAAATGAGATTTACACCTTTTATAAATTCATTATACTTTCAACACTATTTGTGACTCACATTTTAAAAATCTGTTTAACAGAGTATAAAGAATGTTTATATCGATTAATTATCAGAGCAGTGTGTTAGAAAGCTATAAAATGTGTTGGCACATGTCAAATGCGGTAGAAACATGGAGAGAATTAATAGTATTAGATCTTGCTGTTTTCCACATGAAACATTTTCATAGTATTAACCAATTGAACTGCCAGAACTTTCATTAATCAGGAAAAAAGGAGAGTTGAAATTGCACAAGAACATGTAGGAATACTAGGAACAACCATAACAGATGCACACGCATGCATGCACTTTAAAGATGGAAAGTTTAATTGCTTGAATAAGTTGAGGATCATGCTGGTGCTTTGACAAGCTTAGATGGAAAATCCAGCACCACAATCTTCTCAATAGCTGGTGAAAACACTCCTGAGAACTCAACATGATTGGGATGAGTCTGAAATGCATTGAACTCCTCTTTTCCATTGAATGCCATCAAGAAAACATGAGTGAAACCTTGTCTTAGCATTTCATGGCTTTCTATGTCCTTTCCCCTGTCATACAAACATGAATCAAACCTAGTCTTAGCATATCAATAATTATTTACTAAATGTTTTATCAATCTTTCAAAAACATAGAAAAATTGGAAAAACACAATACCTTCAATCCAAAACCTTAATAAATTTATAAATTTTTTATTTTGTAAAGTATTTAAACTTTGTTTAAGTGTGTCTATAGACACATACTTTTTAACTTTGATAATACTAAATTAAAGAAAAATCATGCATGTATGCAAAAATAGCCTAAAAAGGTTAAGGATCATATATACAACCTTTACTGGTTGTGTTTTTCATTTACTATATATCTAAAAGGTTATCTTTGACAACTGATATACCAAAAATCAATAAAACGTTATATAAAGTGATACCCTATTCATAGATCACACACAGAAGTATTAACCAGTCATGTAAATGCAGAAAAGTAAGTCTTTAAGAGAAAGAAGAACGCAGCCATCTTGAAATAAAGTAAAGCAAGATATAGTTTTATACCATTCAAAGGATTTGACTTGATCAATTTCAGATGCCATCTTCTCCAACCCTTGAATGAGTTCTTCAACTTCCACACCATCCTTAAACTTAACAATCACATAGTGATTAAAAGATCCCATAGCTGCAACACAAGTCTTATAACCAAAAGTGTAGTTGCTAGGAGCCACATATATATGCAGAAAAGCTACATCATGCAGGCAAAAACTATTTTACAGTCCCTATTTGTACACTGTGATCATAAAAGACCAATTTCACCGCAAAAAAGTAATTGGGGACATAATCCACGGTTGAATATGAGGAAAGGTACTGGTTTGAAACATAGACCCACCATGGTGCAACTTCTTCTCCATATTTGCACAGTAAAAGTTGTCTGGTGTAATTGTCATTGTGCATGAAGGACACAGCTTTGGGGTCATTTCCCTCTAGAAGTTTGAGTTATGTGTTGGCCTCATTCAGAGTCAGAAAACATTATCATAATATATCTGCCACAACCCTTTCCTTTCTTCACTGCCATTTTCTATTCAAGAAAAAGTGGTGTCATTTGCTGGACTGTTCTTCCTGTCCTTGCCATGTGCACTACCAAGGTGAATTATTGAACTTCAATTCATCAATCTATGGCATCTTCACATGTACTTATCTTTAAGAAATATGTTAAGAAGTAAATTTAAATCTAACTCAGTGATCAGTGAAAAAAATTTACATCTACTTATATATTATAAAATTAACCTTAGGTTACGTGAACTTCCAAATAGAACGTTTACTCTCTTTAATATACAACAATGATGTGTAGGTATTTTTTTATTTATCATTTTCACCTATTTAATTCCAAAATATCTTTTCTTTTTCTCTGCTTAATAAATGATATTGAAATCATTTAATGCCTGTTATATAGTAATTTTTGGAAATTTTTGTGAATATTTTTTTCCTGATATATATTGTCTGGTTTGAAAGTTGAAGCTTTTGAAGGATTGAAGAAAAATATGTATTTAAATGATTTTTAGTTTCCACCGTTAAGTTATACAAAACTATTGGATGAATTGGAATGAACCTCCACTTCAGGACTAAAGAGGTTTTATTTGAATATATATTAATTAATCTTAAGAATATTATCAATTATAAATTGAAAGAAAAAAAATATATTTAAATTATTTTTTATGTCAATTCCTAAATAAATTAAAAATAATAGATACCTAGAAGACGTATTTATTTTGCATCAACACGTGTTTCCTATGTTATCATTGGTGTAAAAAGGCTAGCAATATTTAGCTTAATTATATGACATGACATATATGAAAAAAGAAAGCCATTATTGATTATAGATAGCCTAATAAAATCAATACAATTGGTAATCTGTCTTAATCATTAGATATTATGAAATCAAAAACTTTTAATACAAATGAATTATTTGGGTTGATTTTTTTTAGAAATTCTTTTCTCTATAATTTTAATAATTGATGATATTTTAGTCAATAATGGACTCCAATATTTACTCTTAGATTCAAGAAATTTAAACTGTGAAAATTTGACTAGATTAAAGAAAAATGTTATAAATTTAAATTTTTGATAAAAGAAATATAACTTGTTATAGGTTAACGACTAAAATATAGCATATAGTAAAAAATATTTATTTTTTAATAAATTCTTTCAACTCTATTTTATAAAATTAATTTCTAAATAAAATTTTGTATCTTCAAAAGTCTAATAAATAATAAATTTTGTTGAAATAAATTTCATATAAGTTTCATACAATCAAACTTTAAATATAATTTAATCTTACAAAATTTACATATAATATAAGATTTTTATCTATTTATATAATATAAATTTGTCTTAATTTTTAATTGGTGTGAAGTCTCTAATATTATTGATAAAAAAATATGAAATAAATTTTTTTATAAGTTCTTTTCGAGGTTGATCTTATATTAGAGTTAGGAATGTGTTTTCGTAAAAAAATTTGGGTACTAATTGACTTTCTAAATATACTAAGACTCGCCAATAAAGAAACATCATATTATAGCTCTATTATGGTGTATTGTGTGATAGATTATATGAAAAAGATAAGATACAAAGAGTGTAATAGATACAAATATTCTCTTTCACAAGGTGAATCATCACTTCTAAATCATTTTTATATCGTTTTCAGAATTGTACTTGAATGTTTTTACATTTTAAATTTTGTAAATCTAAAAAAATAATTAAATTGAATCGATTTAACAAAAATAAAATTGAAAAATAAAAAATATAAGGGAAACCAAAGTGAACTAACAACAAAAATTGTAACAAAAATAGTAATTAAACAATAACAATGGTAACTAATTTATTTATTTGTAAATAAAAAATATAGATTAATATTTATTTAAAGTAATTTTTTTAATTATTTTTAGGTTAATACAAATATTTTAAAAATATAAATAATATATTTAATTAATTATGAGTAACTATGTTTTTAGGTTGGGAAAATATTGAATATTTATGAAGGGTGCAAATACATTTGTAACAGACTTCCAATCTAAAAAATATATAGTTTTGCAGGGTAATATTTTTATAAATGATTTTTTCAATGTTTTTGTAAGGTTTAATACCCAATTTTGTCCCCAGTTTGATTGGCAAATTTCAATTTAGTCCATCGTTACAAAAGTGTTTGAAATGAGTTCTTACTTTTAAATTTTTGAGTCAAATTAGTCCCTTTCGTTAAATATAACCAAACTGAGTTAAGAGATTGATTATCTGGCAGAATGCAGTCATAACGTGTCATTTTTATATTATTTTTATATTGTATGCGGTGACATGTTAAGTTGTCAAAGGTTGAGCTAGATATTGTCATTTTTAAATTGTCAAAAATTATATTTTCTGTTACTCACCCTTCCAAATACGACATCGTTCGCCCCGCTTTCATCACACTACAGCCACCACCCACTACCGTTTCGCCTCTGCCTCCGTTCGCCCCCGCTTACATGACGTTCACTATTTGTCCCGGGAAGGTGGGGCAGCCAAATTTTGTCTTTGATTCACTTCCCAATTTGGGAACCTATCTTTCAGCTTCCCCTTCCAAATCCAAACCTAGAAAAATTCTAAACCTTCTCTTTCAACTTTCCCTTCCAACTTTCCCTTTCAACTTTCAACCTAGACAGGTGTTGATTCCACCTGTGCTCAATGGGCCATACGTGTCCCGCGAACACCAGCAAAAATGGTGGCAGAGAACCCAATTCTTTGATCGGTCGCTCTTCTGGATCTCCATCCAGCTCTCTATCCTTCTACTGTAACCGAGTTTCCGTTAACACACCAGATCTATCACCATCACACTCGTGTTTCGCAGTATCGTCTACAACAACTAGATCTGAATTTAGATATATAACCCCCCACGTAGCTCTCGAGAATCAAGGTATTCTCGGGAATGGAAGTTCGATTAGAGGCACATTTGTCGGCAATGCAGAATGGGGCGGCGCGGCAAAAGGAGAGTGGTGACGTCTGGAGCAGGAGGCGGAGGACGACGTCGAGGTGGGAGGAGCCACAACATCTCCTTGGGTGTGAAGGGAAAAGATAGAAGTTAGGGTTGGGTTTATGTGAGGCAGAGTGGGGATGGGAATGAGAATCAATGCCTATCTCAATTGGAGAGTGGATGATGCCGTGGGGTCGAAGCGAGCGAGGAGAGAGAAAACGATGGAGAGGAATCCATGCTAAGGTGCGCACTGTTTCCTCTTCCTCCCTTCCTATGCTTCTGCTTCCTCTCTCTAGTGATTCTCCATGAAATGTGTGTGCTATTGATGATCGTGGATGGTTCAAGAAGAGAGGTGAAGAGTTTTGTGTGTGGAATTGGGCAGTCTGCAGCTTTGATTGGTGGCTGTGGAGGTGCTCTATGAGTTTGGGGTTTGGGTGAATGGAGGTGATGAAGTATTTGTATGTGGAGTGATGAATGAGTGTTGGAATTTGTGGAGGTGGGGGAGACATATGTGATTAGCATAAAAGAAAAGGCCCTAAATCAATTTTTCTCTCATTTCAAATACTTAATCTTTAATATCTAGTTTAACTTCTAACACGTCAATGTGCATATAATATAAGAATAACATGTTATTATTGCATTCTGCCACATCATCATCCCATTAACTCCGTTTGGTTATATTTAACGGAAGGGACTAATTTGACTCAAAAATTTAAAAGTAAGAACTCATTTCAAACACTTTTGTAACGAAGGACTAAATTGAGATTTGCCAACCAAACTGAGGACAAAATTGTGTATTAAACCTTTTTGTAATAAGTATGAGAGACAAATCCTTTTTTTTTCTTTTTCGCGTCACAATCTAATTCTCGAGAACATTTTTAATTCTTTGAGATTATACTGAAATATATATTTGATTTTTTTTAAATAATATAACTGAATTATGAAATTAAAATAGGGTAATAGGTTGATTAAGGATAAATAAGAATGAAGATATTTTATTAATGAAAATGACTAGGGTATAAATACATCAATTCTCTTACAAATAGGATATGGTTTATCCTTTTAAGGAAAAAAGAGAGTCAATTTTTATTATTAAGTTATGAAAAAAAATTTGTTTAAACCTATAAACTCATGTTATTTAAAAATAGACTTAATTGCTCTATTTAAAGTTTTAAGTTGGTTTTTATTTGAATTTTTGTTTTAATCAAGTCTCAACTTTTGAAAAATTAGCTTAATTAAATATTTTTCGTTAGGATCTTAACAATTTGACAGAAAATACTTAATTGTGTCAATTTTTCAGAAAGTGAAAATTTGATTGAAACAAAAATTTAAGTGAAAGACCAACTTAAAACTTTTCAACCAAATTTGAAATGAACAGAGTAATTAAGCCTATTTTTAATATTAGTTTAAAATTTGACGATAAAATTTACATCAATTCTTCCCTTAGACTAGAAGGGAGTTATAAATTAAATACAAATCAGTGAGAAGAAGAAGATGAGCATGAGAAAGGGGGAGGAGGATGAAGAGGTGACAAAAATAACAACAATGGTGATGGACGACGACACCGGTGACAAGAGCAACAGAAAAGAAAGAAGAAAAGAAGAAAGAAGAGGAGGAGAATGACGAGACAAAGTAATGTACATAGCAACAATAGCGACAACAGTGACAACACCATACAACCGTGGTAACACCAGAGAATAAAGACAATTATGGAAAAAGAGAAGAAGTAAAAATAAAGAAAAAAAATAAAGATGAGAAAAAGATTAAATTGGTTGTTAATTATCTTTGATAATTAAAAGTAAATCAAAAAATTAATTGATAAAATTTATTAACAAATATTTTATCCGTTAGTAATTTTAATGATATTTTTAACGGATTATAAACCCATTTTTCTTGTAATAGGAATGCAAATTTTTTATCATTATTTACTAATATTATTTTCGACGAAAAAAAATAAAGAGAAAGAGAGTTTATCTACAAAAATAAAAAACTAGCTCAATATAATAACATTATTAACTTATAATCTTTATTTTTAAGAATTAATGCTGTGGAAGAGAAAGTTTGGATTTGCCGGTGTGGAGACAAAACTAGGGTAGTTATAACATTCTGGATTGATGCATAAAAACATTGCGAAATTATTGATCTAGAAGATTTTTCTTTTCTAACAACACGTCTCTTGATCTTTTCCAGTTGACGAGCAGTTTAAAATTATCTTATATTTTAATATAACTAGGTTATATTAAAAGTTTATATTTTATTCATCTTATAACTAAATAATAAAATTCTAAAAACTAATTTGACCATTCACAATTAACAATGAAAATTTTCTATCTTAAGTATTTTGTTTGATATTTTTAAGTTAGAATAATTATGACTTTAGAATCTTAATATATTTATTTCAAATTTTTTTTTCTTCTCTATTCAAAACGTCTGTTCTAAATCAAAAAGTTGTTCTCTCTTATATCAGTAGTGTATAATGATTCTTTTGTGAGAGATCAATAATAATAAAAGTTAAGTTAATTTATATAAAAAAGTTGATATTACTCTAATTTAAAACTAATTTAAAATATAAAGACAATAAATTTATAAATCTTTTAATTAATTTTCTTAATTTTATATTTTTTAAATTAAACTTTCATTTAAATTCTTAACATTATATATGTATGAACTAAATAACACTTTTTTCAGTGGTTGAAAATTAGAAATACGAGAATGTAAAGATGGTAACCAAGCACATGATTGGCTTTGACGAAATGCACTTGGTCAAGTTCATACCTGTATCTCATCAGCAGAGTCAAAAGTTCTTTTACAGAATAAATTTTTTGCTATTGACTAAAATTTATCACTTTTCACATAACATTAGTGTGCTCCAAGTATTTCATATGAAATATAAAATATATATTTAGTAATAAAATATCCTTTTGATATAAAACTAATTAATATTGTACTGTACGGTCCTCCCGACCGAGCGGTTCTTCCAAATTCGACCGAACGGTTCTCTCAAGTCGACTCTTCTAAGGCTGTCCTTGGACCGACCATACATAGATCGAGCGGTCTTTCCAAGGTCGTCCATCCAGGTTGACCATCAAGACTAAGCGTCCAAGCTAACGCCGTCCTTGGATCGACCATACATGGACCAAGCGGTCTTCCCAAGGCTGTCCATCCAGGTCGACCATCAAGACTGAACATCCAAGCTGACCGACCAGCAGAACCAAGTGGCCGCCTACCCGGGTCGACTACACGATTAGATTACAAACACTAATGACTCTTTAAGCCCCTAATGAAAATTAAGCGTGATTAGGCCATCATCAGGCCCACAAAAGGTAAAAGTCCATTACAACTGTTATAAATAAAGGTCTCAGGTATGATTTTTGGGCAGGTTGCATAGCACATGCTCTACTCGCTATAATAACTACTCGGTCACTTTACTGACTTGAGCGTCGGAGTGCCTTTGACAGGTGCCCGCCCGGCTCGGAGAGCGAGGAGGAAGAACAAATACCACAACTACAGAACGAGAAGAGGAGAGAACTCGTCCGGTCTTCCACAGTTTGGAGCAACGTCCGTCTGCTTTCAGGTGCCCGCCCGGCTCGGAGAAGGAGGAGGACAACCATTTGGAGCGCTTGAAGCAACGTCTGTCCGCTTTGGAGAAGCTTGCCCGGTCTCCTTTAGTTCGTGGTCTTCACAAATCGTTTGGCCTTCGAATACAGCATGGAACGCTTAAGTCCGCCCAGTCTTCGAGATTCGTCCGGCCTTGGTACAATGTTATACCAAAAACATTTTTCCCGGTCTCCTTTAGTTCGTGGTCTTCACAAGCCGTCCGACCTTCAAAGTAATGTACATAGCGACAACAGTGGCAACACCATACAACCATGGTAACACCAGAGAATAAAGACAACTATGGAAGAAGAGAAGAAGTAAAAATAAAGAAAAAAATAAAGATGAGAAAAAGATTAAATTGATTGTTAATTATCTTTGATAATTAAAAATAAATCAAAAAATTAATTGATAAAATTTATTAACAAATATTTTATCCATCAGTAATTTTAATGATATTTTTAACGGATTATAAACCCATTTTTCTTGTAATAGGAATGCAAATTTTTTATCATTATTTACTAATATTATTTTCGAGGAAAAAAAATAAAAAGAAAGAGAGTTTATCTACAAAAATAAAAAACTAGCTCAATATAATAACATTATTAACTTATAATCTTTATTTTTAAGAATTAATGCTGTGGAAGAGAAAGTTTGGATTTGCCGGTGTGGAGACAAAACTAGGGTAGTTATAACATTTTGGATTGATGCATAAAAACATTGCGAAATTATTGATCTTGAAGATTTTTCTTTTCTAACAACACGTCTCTTGA
Organism: Vigna angularis; assembly: GCF_016808095.1. NCBI lineage: Eukaryota > Viridiplantae > Streptophyta > Magnoliopsida > Fabales > Fabaceae > Vigna > Vigna angularis. The sequence continues at coordinate 32,432,859 of NC_068974.1, read as the reverse complement.
TCTTTTCCAGTTGACGAGCAGTTTAAAATTATCTTATATTTTAATATAACTAGGTTATATTAAAAGTTTATATTTTATTCATCTTATAACTAAATAATAAAATTCTAAAAGCTAATTTGACCATTCACAATTAACAATGAAAATTTTTCTGTGTTAAGTATTTTGTTTGATATTTTTAAGTTAGAATAATTACAACTTTAGAATCTTAATATATTTATTTCAATTTATTTTTTTTCTTCTCTATTCAAAACGTCTGTTCTAAATCAAAAAATTGATATTCACAAGCCGTTCGACCTTCGAATACAACATGAAATGCTTAAGTCCGTCCAGTCTTCAAGATTCGTCCGGCCTTGGTACAATGTTATACCAGAAACATTTTGTCCGGTCTCCTTTAGTTCGTGGTCTTCACAAACCGTCCAGTCTTCGAATACAGTATGAAACATTTAAGTCCGTCTAGTCTTCGAAATTCGTCCGACCTTCGACACACTGTTATATCCAAAACAAATATTAAAATTGATAAATGTTCAGTATCACCATTTAATCAATTATAAATCAATCAACACACCTTGATACTTTATAATGATATGAAAACCTATTTTTCTCAATCTCCACAATTACTTTTTAATTGTAAAAGATAAAACAATTAAAAATTTTAATAATTTATGTATTAAAACAATAAACTTTAAACTCTAACTTAATTTTATAAAATCAACTTTTAAAATAAAATTTGTATTCAGTTATATAAAACTGACTTTTTAAAAGATGAGCCTTTTTATTAATTATCATAAATTAGTCTTATGTTTTTAATCAATATAACACTTTTAACATACTTCCACATGTTGACACATTAGTGGCCTAGGATGCAACAAACTTGATTATAATAAATTTTAATTCATAATTTTAATTTTAAACTTAACTCACTTTTTAAAAAAGTTTATAAAATAAAATTTGTATGTTTTAATGTAAATTAATCTTATTCTATTTTATACAAGGTTTTCAACAACTTTACTGAAATTCAATTTATCCTTTTAAAACTTTATTCGTTTAGTTTGGATAATTTTTTTCTTTGAAACATGTATAAAACAAAAAGTTGTTTACATTAAATTAAAAAGTTATCCCAGATTAAATAATCAGCATACACTTTACTCATACTCATGATTCCTCTATCCACAAATATATACAAAAGATTTTGACTTGAGAGAGATATTACAATTTTTATATAATTAACTTATATATTATTAGTAATTATATATATATATATATAATTATTGTGATTATTGGGTAAATTCAATAAAAACTTTCAATTTGATAGAGCTATTATTATTAAAAAGTAGATTTTTAAATCTAATAATTCTACAAAATTGACTTAGGTTTATATTACCTATATACTATATGTAATCGTCTAATATCTTATCATTGTGGATTTCCAAGTGTTACCTTCTTGCATGAAACGAGTTCATTTAGTAATTTGCTCGCACCCACAACACACTTAAATATAAAAGATAAAAGAAAAAGAAAAAAAGAAGAAGGAGAAGACCAGAAAACCACGTTTTTCTTTTCTACTATTGATCCTGTCGATAATGTAAACAATAAATTCTTATAGAGTCTGTTTATCTGCAAAACTAATTAATAAGCTTTTATGAGAAACGACAACAAATGTTTTTAAAATATTACGATACTTTTAAAAATAACTTTCAAAAACTTGCTTTAATAATAAAATATTATATTTATATGTTGTATAATATGAAATATTGACCGAGCGGTAATTGAAAAGGAACGATCGGTCTGTCCGTCATTGGTCAGTCTGGTCAAATGGTTTGGACAGTAATTGGGCCTACAATGCTAATAAGCTACTTCAAATGATAATTGGGTCAGCATTTAAGTTGTTACTGGGCAATGATCTAGTGAATAATAAAATAATTCAAGATATCTGGTTAAAAATATTTGATAAACCAAATCTAGAAATATTTGGTTGAAGATATTGATAAACAGGATTTTCAAATAATCTGTTTATATCTTATTTTGTTTATATTTTATTGGGCTTTTATCAGTTTATGATCCATGAGTTAAATTATGAATACAAAGTCAGGGTCACAAGCCAGGTACGTTTTCACTTAAGCATTATACACTCTCCCCTACTCTCCAAATATTCAAACAATGTCAATCAAGCACTGATTGTCTCATTAAGAGTAAACACTCTTCAACCACACACCTAACTTGAGTGTCAGAGTGTCTTTTGCAGGTACATCCTCCCTTGTCAAGAAGGAGACCGATTAGTTTGTGCCAATACCGATCGGCCAATAGCAGGAGTTTGGAAGCGAACGAGCGGCCCAGACATGTCAGCAGGTTAGTCTCTCGGTCCCGGAAATATTTGGAGAAACATTTGGCGCCCTGTGGGGCCGAGCGTCAAACCCAATGGTGACCACGAGGAGCATGGAGGAAGAACAGAACATCAGAGATTTGATAGCGTAGATGCAAGCACAGATACAAGCACAGGCAAGAACCATACAGGCACAAACGCAAGCACAACAAGAGATGCAACGAAGGCACGCTGAGGTGATTGCAACATTGAGAGCAGAGCGAGGCCGTACCGAACGGTCAGCTCAGCACTCGGAGTCCACAGCCGATCGGGGTAACAACCATCAGAATGATAACGATGGAAGTCGTAATCGACAGCCATCTCGGCATACCGACCCGAACGGTCGGGGAAGGAGAGAATCATCCCTCCTGCAAACCGATCGGCCCTAAAGTCTACTCCCTTTTACGGCGGCCATCATGCAAACTCCAATGCCAAAGAAGAATCCTCATGTATTGGATAGGTATGATGGCTCGGCAGATCCCGACAATCATCTTACGATTTTCACCAATGCAATGGTGTTCTACACGGAGAGTGATCCGGTTATGTGCAAAGCTTTCTCCTTATCACTCAAGGACGAGGCATTAGAGTGGTATAACACTCTTCCCCCAAACACAGTGGATTGCTTTGCCATTGTGGAATCCCTTTTTAGAAGACAATACGCCTCAAATCGTAATCAGGAGGTAACACCAGCGGAATTGGTAAATACTAAACAGGAAAAAGGAGAAACTTTGAAGGCCTTTATAAAAAGGTATATTGAAACTGCACGGCGAGTTAAAGAGGTAAATCACTCTTTTATCATCACCAATTTGCCTTCCTGTCTAAGTCCAGGATATTTTGCTGAAAAATTGTATGCACGACCACCAAAAACTATGGAGGAACTCCAAGAAAGAGTAGCTGAATTCATCCGCATGGAGGATATATGAATCTCACAAAGAAAGCGACAACAAGAAGCTGAGTCAAGTGGAGGTAGAAAGGACGACAAGCGACCATTCGACAATAATGGTAAAAGTGGGGAGTTTCCCCGAACATTTAAGTTTAATCATTATACAGCCCTCAACGCACCTAGGGCAAAAGTTCTTGAAGAAGCTCTAAACGCTGAATTTCTCACACTCCAAACGAAACCATCTCCAAGAAACGCAGATGAAAGGAAGAGCTGTCATTTCCATCAGAATCATGGACATACTACAGAAGAATGCATTACGCTGAAAAATGAAATAGAAAGCCTCATTCGGGCAGGACATCTCCGTAAGTATATACAGGAAACAAGAAGAAGTCCCGAACGGACGTATCGGAAGAATGAACGGAGGCGAGACTATAGTCGCAATCCAGTCGTCATCGTGAACGATCGGTTCGTAGAATTATCAACTGAAGAGAGGAATCCAAAACTCTGTTAATGTTTAAATTTTTGATTTAGACTTTTGTTATTTTCTTATACTTTCATTATGAAATAAATAAAACCGAGCAATTCATGCTCGGTCATTGGTTACCAATTTCGTTAAAGAATTTTATAGTCAACACTGAAGCTAAAAGACCGAGCGCTAAATCCCTCTCGGCAAAGAGGTAAAACCCTCTCAAAGCCGAACGGTAAAAGTCGTTCACTGGGAAGCACTCCTAGCTCAAAGACCGAGCGGTAAATCCCTCTCGGCAAAGAGGTAAAGCCCTCTCAAAGACGAACGGTAAAGCCCGTTCACTAGGAAGCACTCCTAGCTCAAAGACCGAGCGATAAATCCCTCTCGGCAAAGAGGTAAAGCCCTCTCAAAGCCGAACGGTAAAAGCCGTTCACTAGGAAGCACTCCTAGCTCAAAGACCGAGCGGTAAATCCCTCTCGGCAAAGAGGTAAAGCCCTCTCAAAGACGAACGGTAAAGCCCGTTCACTAGGAAGCACTCCTAGCTCAAAGACCGAGCGATAAATCCCTCTCGACAAAGAGGTAAAGCCCTTTCAAAGCCGAACGGTAAAGCCCGTTCATTAGGAAGCACTCCTAGCTCAAAGACCGAGCGGTAAATCCCTCTCGGCAAAGAGGTAAAGTCCTCCATTAGGAAGTTCTCCAGGAACTCCTAGTGTAAAGTCGAACGGTAAAGCCTGTTCATTAGGAAGCACTCCTAGCGCAAAGACCAAGCAGTAAATCCCTCTCGGCAAAGAGGTAAAGCCCTCTCAAATGGAAACCGAACGGTGAAGACAGTCCCCTGTGTATTGTAAATCAAATGGTAAAACCCGCTCCCTAGGAGGAACTCCTAGGTCAAAGTCAAAGACCAAGAGATAAATCCATCTCGGTTCATGTTGAAGGCCGAGAGGTAAATCCCTCTCGGTTCATGTTGAAGACCGAGAGGTAAATTCCTCTCAGTTCATGTTGAAGGCCGAGAGGTAAATCCCTCTCGGTTCATGTTGAAGGCCGAGAGGTAATTCCCTCTCGGTTGATGTTGAAGACCGAGCGGTAAATCCCTCTCGGTTCATGTTGAAGGCCGAGAGGTAAATCCTTCTCGGTTCATGTTTACATGGAAAAGCAAACTCCTCACTACAACAAACACAACCTCCCTCAAACTCATAAGTCCTATAGTTAATCAAGGCTAAAGCTGACCGATTACACTCGGACTTGGGGGGCATGATGTATCGTATGAAATATTGACCGAGCAGTAATTGAAAAGGACCGATCAGTCTGTTCGCCATTGGTCAGCCTGATCAAATGGTTTGGGCCATAATTGGGCCTACAGTGCTAATAAGCTACTTCAAATGATAATTGGATAAGCACTTAAGTTGTTACTGGGCCAATGATCTAGTGAATAATAAAATAATTTAAGATATCTGGTTAAAGATATTTGATAAGCCAAATCCAGAAATATTTGGTTGAAGATATTGATAAACAGGATTTTCAGGTAATATGTTTATATCTTATTTTGTTTATATTTTATTGGGCTTTTATCAGTTCATGATCCATGAGGTAAATTATAAATACAAAGACAGGGCCACAAGCCAGGTACGTTTTCACTTAAGCATTATACACTCTCCCCTACTCTCCAAATATTCAAACAGTGTCAATCAAGCACTGATTGTCTCATTAAGAGTAAACACTCTTCAACCACACGTCTAACTTGAGTGTCCTCCCTCGTCAAGAAGGAGACCGATCGGTTTGTGCCAATACCGATCGACCAATAGCAAGAGTTTGAAAGCGAGCGAGCGGCCAGATACGTCAGTAGATTAGTCTCTCGACTCCATAAATATTTGCAGAAACATATGTTAATAATAATAATAATAATAATAATAATAATAATAATAATAATAATATAAATAAAATTCTGAGATAAAATGATATCATATGTATATATATAAATTTTGAAAAATGTAGTCAACCTATCATGTTCTTTTTTAAATAGAATAAATCTGTACAAAGTGTAGGGAACATATTTTGCACATAGAAAGAAACCTAATTTTGTTTTTTCTGATATAGCAGTTTCACACTCTTTATTTCTTCTCCCTAATGACGTTGCCAATTACATATATAAACCTTTCTGACTTCATATTCCTCTCAAAAAGGTGCATGCACTTAACCACGACATACGGATAGGTCTTTCTGATGAGTTTGAAAAATCGTTGGGAGATATTACAGCAGCAGTACAACAGTACATGCAGTAATTAACCAAAGATTCTAGCAGAAGGAATTAGTATCATTCAACGATCTTTTTCTTAACTCTCTCTCACACACACATAGATTCTCACTGTGTTTAAAATATCTGTGAGAATGAGAAACCAAAAATATAGGTAGTATTGATATCAGTTATTCCACAAAGTAAGGTCTATTTCAGAATCAGAATGGTCCCAGACCAGTGCTCTAGAGGGTGGAGTAATTAGCAATCCCTCGGCCATACTATCCAACAAACCTGGCATATTATACAGTGCCTCCTCATCAAAGAACACGGTTTCAGACTCATCATTGTGGATGCTCGTGTTCAAAAAACTCTCTTCTGCATTCCCATTTTCTTCAAAACTAGAATTTCCATGAGAGGAACAAGAAAAAGATGTGTTTGGCGTGAAAGTATCATCAACAGTAGCAGTTTTTGCTGCTTCCCTTATATCTGCAGCAGAAGAAGACTTTGCAAGAGGAAGAAGGGAAACTGAATCGGGGAAATTGAACTTAGCAGAGATGCCATTAAGGGCTAAAACAGCCACGTCGTGTGCCCTAGCAGCCATTTCAGGAGAAGGGTATGTGCCTACCCAGATCCTTGACTTTTTCACTGGTTCCCTAATTTCACACACCCATCTGTTTCCGTTTCTTTGGCGTACACCCCTATACACAGGGTGCCGTGTCTCCCTAAACTTCTTTCTACCTGCTTTCCTCTTGTGAGATGGATTTGAAGAATCACACAATGGATCAGAGTTTGGTGGAGACTGTGACTTGGAACAAGGAGATTCGTTGTTCTTCATGTTCATATTAATCATTTGTATCTATTTGAGTTTTGGAAAAGATGAAGCATAAGAATGGAGAAGAAAGAGAAAATGGTGTGTTGTCTGTGTGTGAGGAAGATGATACTTGATTCAGTAATATATATATATATATATATATATATATATATATATATATATATATATATATATATATATATATATATATATATATGAATGATAAACACGATTTGGACACGTACACGTGCGACACATGTACGTTATGAATATCATTGCTTTGGTTGGTTTTGGGAGACCACGTGGGTGTGAAGAACAGATTTTAAGAGTGTTTAACCCTGGATTCTGGTTTTGTGACGTCAATGGATGTCGTGTCTCGAGCAGGGGCGAGATCAAAGGTGGTATTCAAATTCAAAGAATGTAAACTGTTAGATCAGGCTACACTGTGGGTAAAAGAAGTGACAGATAAAAATAGAAAGAAAAAGAAAAAAGAAACTAACAGTTTGTGGTGAACAAACGATATAGAAGAGATATGGTGAAAAGGAAGTGAAATAAGAGTGAAAGTGTGGGCGATATTATGTTATTCAGATTTGTATAATGTGATGATAAAATACACAATGTGACGAACTTGAGTTGGTTGCAATATTTAAAGCTATAAAGGTATCATTACGAGTGATATTGCCATCAACTTTTGGAAATAACGAAATAGGAAAATAATCCTTTTTTAAAATTTAGATAAAAAATACACACAAAAATTAAGGTAGTTTGACGTTTGAAAACATATATCTTTGAATAAACATAAATATGTTATTAAAAAATTTATTGGGTTGATCCAAGTTGATGAGTTCCTGATTGATAAAAAGAAATTTACCTACAAGAATTTCTAAGAAATATTTTTAAGTATTAGAATATAAAATTAGTATTAAGTTAGATTATTACTAAAGGATATTTATAAGTTTACGTGTAGAGATGACAATGAATCAAGTCGAGCACGGATAATGTATATAAGCTACCCGTAATAAAAAAGTTCATTTATCATGTGTTTAGTTATCCGTTGAATATTTGTCTAAAAAATATCTCCAAGTATTTTAGAACTTATGGGTATCCGTAAGTATCCGCATATATTTAAAAAAAATTCAATAAATTTTTAAAATAAAATCTATGCAAAACTAAAATAAAATAAAATATAAATTAAATATAAATTAAAATTAAAATTTAATTTCAATTAAATTTAACTTAATAAAATATAATTTAATTTTAATTTTAATTAAATTTACCTGAATAAAATATAAATTAAATTTTAATTTTAATTGTTTGCCACTAATAGATACTCGCAAATACAAATAGTATAATATCCACACCCATTTATAAATTAGTATTAAAATACCTATAAATCGCTATCCGCAGATAATAAATACTCATGAGTACTAATTATCTCTGGTAGATTTTATCTATACATACCTACAGGCATGACTATATTTGTCATCCCTACTTTTGTGAGCCTATTAGTATAACAACAATTAAGATAAATTCAAAATATAACAACATATTAATAGATATAATAATTTTATTCAATTTATAAATCTCACACTTGGACCACATGACTATAAGACCATTTTGGACCTAATGATAATAATATATTTTGAGTCGGATATGAACAAATAATATTACTTAATATAATACAAACTTTTGTATATTTTTCTATAATAAATTCTAAATCTTCTTATACAATTTGTTTTAGAATGTAGGGTCGAGGTCAACGGTTCAAAGTTTGGTGAGTCATCTGGGGTTTGAAAGTTGTCATAAAGTCCAAGTTCTAGTGTTACTGCTTGTCCAAACCACTTAGAGGGTACTTGCACATGACACTTTGATGTCAAAGTCAACTTAATGTTGACAGTTCAAATATTAATAGTGCAATAAATGCATATCACCTACCTTTTTACCTCAAACCTTTAGGATGCTCTGTTCGGTATTCAATATCACCCCAACTCCTCTCATCTTTCTACATTACTTCCGTACTCACCCGAACGCCAACAAAAGTTTGGTGTCCCTCGTATCCAAAAAGGTGACGTGACTATTTTCCTTGTATGTCACCATCTTTAAGGGGATTCAAGACAAAGTGCTTCAGGATGGGAATAATAGAGGTCGGTCGACCAAAGTTTTTTATGAGGCTGATTGACTTAAATTTCCTTTGTATCGGACTCAAATTCCCCCAAAAATAACCTTATGGCACACAAGTCCACAATGACACTGAAAGAAGTGGCTGCAATGGAGATGATCAATCACCTCCCTTGCCGTCTTCCCTCCCGAAAACTTATCATGTGCCACAAGTCTACAAACCTCTTCCACAAGGTGTTTGCTAAGCTTTATTTATCAATCTTTAGTGATTAATTGGTGTTAACTTGCTACCTCGGGTCGATGGTGGCGAGTCTTCAGGCACTTCAACAGTGAGTCGCCCTACCTCGGGCACTCCAACATTAAGACGTCCTACTATTGTCAAAGGGACTGAACAGTCGTCTATCGATTGTCCTACCTCTGGATGTCCACCTAATCAACCTCAACCTGTTTGGGTTGCTTTTGCCTTTCAACCAACGCCCATCACGGTCGTCTACCCTGACCCACAAGAAGGTCGAGAGGCAAAGAAGGGGAAAAGGAAGTCTCATTGTCAAGGTGAGAAGTCATCTTCACACAAGAAGAGTTGCAAGGATGGCGGCCCTTCCAAGTCTTTGATTGGAGGCGTCTTTGGCATTGAGTTCCAACTTGGTGCTAAGGTAGTCTTCAACTTAGTCAGGGATAAGAAGAACTTGGTGGAGAAGATGTCTCACAAGGAAGCGTTGGACGCTACCTTTGAGATGGTTGCCTTGACGACTCTATTAATTTTGCGTGTTGTTGAAACCACAAATAGTGGGTCCAAGAAGCTGAAGGAAAAATTGGCTACCATGTAGTCTAGCTTGGACGAAGCATTAAAGGTCATTTCTGAGTTGAATGCAAAGTTTCAGGAGGTGATCACTGTTCACCCTGATTGCGATAAGAAGCGGGAGGATGCGGCCACCCAACTATCAGAGTCCCATGGGATTGACACTACAAGAAAAAAAAAGTATTATCGATGGCCAAAATTAGTCAAAAACGTTAAAAATTCGTCGGTAGTGGCTTTTATTCGGACGATCCACCGATTGACCTAAATTCGTCGGTAAGAATGCAATCGATAATATGTACCGACGAAATCTTATATTTGTCGATAATTATGGACGAAAAATCTGTTAGTAAATATAAAAAATTCTATCGATAATTATTGAAGAAAAAATTCGTCGGTAATTATCGAAGGAAAAAATCGTAAATAATTATTGAAGAAAAAATCCATCAATAATTACCAAAAGAAAATTTGTCAATAGTTATCGAAGAAAAAATTTGTTAGTAGTTACTGAAGGAAAAATTCGTCAAAAATTATCCAAAGAAAAATTTGTCAGTAAATACTATAATCTGGATCTTCTTCTTCATCATCTCTCCTTCTTCTTCATCATCTCTCCTTCTTCTTCTTTGCTTTAGGGTTTCAATTTTTTTGTTTGTGCATTTTCATGTCAACAAAATCAAATCTTCCTAGCCTTATTGCCAATTTTGAACTTTCAATCCGATGACGCGAATCTTTTTCAGGTGCACTTTGATGCCAAAGTTAGCTTAACGTTGGCCGTTCATATATTAATAGCGCAATAAATGCATATCATCTAACTCCTTACCTCAAACTTGCATTTATAAGTTTTTGAATGGACTTTTGATTAACACTAGCCTAATTACAACACAATTAAGTAATCACATTTTACCTCTAAGTTGGTCAACATTAAAGTTAATTGTGCAGACTCATGACCAATCGATTCACTTCTTGACCAATTGGTCTCCAAAATAGCTCATTGGACCGTCTAAACCATCTAGTTTGTGTTTGACCAGATGATCATACAGTACACAATTCAAAAGAGTTGAATTATAGTTATTATTCTCAAATCAACTTTTATTTTTTATAATTATTTTTTTTTGCTACATTCTTCATATTTGTGAACGGGGGACTTTGATGAACATTACTTATAACCAACGTCAACATAGCTGATGTTGTGATGTTTCGTGTTTAGTTTATTAAATGTGTTCAGAATGAATTAATGGGTATATGATTCCACATAAATTAAAAAGAAGTTGAAAGAAAATTATACACATCGATATAATTTATCTAGAATTTAACATTTTATAAAAATAAAATTTGACGTACGTGTGATAACTATAAAAAAGAATTAAGGTCTAAAAATTTACAATTTATTATAAATAAATAAGAAAGTATATTATAAAAAATATATTGAAAGAGACTATAAAATAAAATTTAGATTTGTACTTGTAATAATGAAATAATTAATAACAATATTTAATTATTATACACACAAATATAGCGATGAAAGATTAAAAAAAATATTAATGTGGAATGTAAGATAGTGTATGCCAACCCACACTTTAGTTATGAGAATATTGCAAGTTATGCAAAATGACTCTACGGGTTGAATGACTTAAATGTCCATTCCATCCAGTATTTCTTCAAAGAGGACTGCACCGTACTTTGTTTGCTAATAAGTATTTATGTAATTCTATCTTAAAAAACTATTTTATTATGAATTAAATATAATATATAAATCATAATGTTATTGTTACTATGAGCTAATAACTTTCGGATTGGGTAACGTGAGTAAGGTGACAAGATAGTTAGAAAAAACTTAACCGTTAACATGTTAAAAAAGTATTTTTTATCATTTGGTCTTGACAGACAACCGTTGATCAAAGTTAAGGCGTAATTAATATCGCAACGACTTCTGGTTAAAGTGTATATTAAAAATTATTAAGAGGTAAATTAACTGGTCATTAACATTAAAATGATCTGATCAATTAATTTATATCTCAATGATCATTAATACAATAGCCATTGTAACATTAATTACACCTTAATTCTATTAAATGGTTGTCGAAATCGAACGGGAAAGAGTTAACTGTTCGATTCTTTTTAACTATCTTGCCACCCAATCAGTAAGGTATAAGCCATAGTAACATAAATTTATCGTGGAATAGTGAGTTATACCTTGGAATGAATGGGTTAATTCAATTAATAATGTTTGGTTCCCACTTTTTAGTCATAAGCAGACATCACGAGTATGGATAAAGTCCACCATTCATACTCAACCTAACAGAGCTCTATCCTTTTCGTGGACTATGTTTCCATTTTACAAATCACAAGTTTTCTGACATTTTGTCTGTTTTAATCATGATTATGGTTCACTTCTCCTTTCTAATACGACCTAGATTAATCTTATAAATGTCGAAGGTTAATAATTTTGTTTAGATAATTTGTGAATATTATGAATATAAAGATAATTTTATAACAATAACTTTAAAAGTTATATAAAGATAATTTTTTATTGACAAATAGTATAATTATCTTACATTACTCGTGTTTAAATTGATATCAATGATTTGATTATTTTTTTCATTAAAGAAGACAACTGAATAAAGTGGAAACTGATTTTATTATCTCACTTTTATTTTCTTCAAAATAAAATTCATTTTCATATTTAATGGATATAAAAAATTTATTTTATCTCCAGTACCCATTAATATTAATTAATTATTTTTAATAAAAAACAAAATAATAATAAAAATATAATATTTTCAAATATTAAATATTAAAAGATGTATTATGTGACACCCGGGCACTGATGAGGGCGGGGAGTGATCGCCGGTGCAAGAGGCACGAAGTGCAAGGAGCATTGACAAGGAGCGGCTCCTGACAGGCTTTCAGTGGAAGGGGCACATGGGCGAATCGAACATACACCGGAATGAGAGGGATCTAGAGACTGTATAGGTATGAGATTATACAGTTGAAGGATAGCTTAAAGGCATTGATTTGGCTACTCATATCACCAAAATGCATTTGCTTTTCGGTAGCCTAACCCATAAGAACTTCATGGTTAAGCGTGCTTAGCTTGGAGTAATTTAGGGATGGATGACACATTAGACAAGAGATTCATATCAACAAATTTGTATAAAAGATTAAAATATTATTGTTAATTTAAAAAACATGTTTATGGATCATTTTATTTATATATTATTTATCTTGCTTGTTTTTATTCAATATAATTGTAAGATTACCAATTTATTTTGAATTGCTATTAATTTCTTTTTCAAGTGTAGTCTTTACACATTAGAACACTTTCAAGCAAAAATATCTTAGTGGCAATCATTCTTTTGTATGATGTTGTTCTATAATAGGATATGTTTTTCTGAAATAGAAAATGTTTTATACAAGAAATTCTTAAACTTTAAGAGTTTCACTACTTTGTATCTATCTATCACTAAGATAAACAATACCAATTCAAGAAGAAGCATCAAAGAGATTTAGTACCAATAAAACATAAGCAAGTTTATATAAGAGACTAAGAGCACTTTTAAGTTATTACCTTAAGAATGTTAGAAATTCAAATGTAAATTGAAGTTTCACATTGAATGAGCATAATAAAGTTGAGTATCATATGAGAACAAAGATCCATAAACTTGTTATCTTGAAATTTTGGATTAGGATGATGTTAATCTTTTATGTGAATTGAGTTTGTGTTTTATTGGTGTTATTATTTTTCTAGTTTATCTTATTTATTTTTTGCCTAATGTGAATTTGAAATTTTTTAAGTTTTTGGACAAAAATGAGATAATAAAAGAATTTCATAACTATAAAGTAACACTAAATATTAATTTAAGAAAAATATAAAAATAAATATTTAAAATTCAAATTTATTCCCAAAATTAAATTTTATATTTATATATATAAATTTCCAACAAAAAAACATATTCATTTTGAGATGATTATCTCTATGAATTTTAAATCACTTTTGCTTTTATATGGAATTGAGTTGTCCTATATACTTCTATTTCGACATCTGAAATGTTTTTACATGACCCCTAAATGAATCAGAAAAGGTGGGATATCTACAAACATTCCAACATTCAAGTCGGATAATATGATTTAAGTAACTTATATACCTACATCAAGCTTAAAAAATTAAGTTTACCTAATGGTAATTTATTTTTATATATCTTATTATTTGAATTTTCATCTGATTGAGTTTATCATCTCTATTTTAATAATATTTAGATAATTATAATAAATATCATATACTACAATAAATATGTATCGTAATGTTATATTAGCATATTATTACCCACATGTGTAACATCCCAAAATTATACAGTCAGCAACTATATAATAGAATATTAACGTGTATTAATATGATAAAGCAGTTTTACAAAGAAAGAGGACAAAGCTCAAATAATGGCCGAACGGCCTTACATATATATATATACAAAAACTAACGAGCGTTCACAAAATAATTAAGAACGAACGGTTTACAAAACTAAATACCGAACGTTCAACAGCTGGCAGAAAATAAGAACTACAACTAACGAGCATTCTAGGGCTCGGCCTTAACCTCTACTTCGACCAGATTGGCGTCCTCCAAATTTTCTTCTTCCAGTGTTTCTTCAAGCAACGCCTCTCCGTCTGCTCACATCCACACGGATGATCATTGCATAGACAAGACGAACGTTCATGGACGAACGACAACATAAGGAAATAACACATGGTAAGCTTATTGAATTTAATCCAAGCAATATCAAGCATTTCATACAATTTAAGCACGTCAGATAATTACCACACATACATTCAACTCATTCATTAACTCAATCAAATTCCTGATACTAGACCGACTGTCCGGACTGTATGAATTCTGTGTAGCTACGACGTCCGTGCACCCAGGTGGAATAGCTGGAATACTCATCAGCCGCCACTTGAGGTTAGTCCGTTCTGTCCAAGTTACAGTTATGGACTAAGACCTCCTGTCATTCCCACACATGACATACTCCTCTCTACTTGAGAACGAGCACTCACGAAATATCAGGATGACCCGCCAGCTAAGCTTACCACATTCATACTTTACAAATCTCAATTTCCATTCAAGAGTCGTTCCTCCCTGGAACGCTCGTTCAAATTCAACAATCATAATTTCATCTCTTACACCGTTCGCACATCTTAATCTTTTCTCTTATTCACATTTTCATTCTTAGTTCCACTTTCATAAAAGGACGAACGTTCAGCCCTCTTTGTAATAGAGGACGAACGTTAGTACACTACCAAGAAGGTTCGTTCACGAGTGGAATAAAACCAATACAGGTTATTAGACGGACTTCATATTAACTTGACTCAGTTAGATGAACTGAATCTAGTACGATCTGGAAAATACTTAGAATAATTTAAGTTCAATAACTCTGGAACGAATCCAATGGATAGATACGTCACAAACTGGTATAGATAAATAAACCGGACACGAGGTAATTTAGGAGACTAACCGCCAGTCAATGACCGAGCGCGAAAATAGGCATTTAATGAAGTTTTTGAACGAACGTCACTGAAGTCTTGGACGAACGTTACTGGATCTATTGGACGAACGTTATTTAAATTTATGGACGAACGCTTATGGGAATTCAGGACGAACGCTATTACAGCTCGTTGCTAATTACGGAAAGAACGAGCGTTCGGTATAGGACCGAGCGCTACTTATCATTTACACTTTTAGGACGAGCGTTCGGTATAAGACCGAGCGCTACTTATCACGTACGCTTTGGGACGTACGTCTATGGGTCGAGACCATTTGCTGATTCCAAATCATAGAAATAGGATTTTATATAAGTAGAAATGGTGAAGTTATGTTTTTGACAATATCACTAAGTGTCTGAATGTGTATTCTCAAGCTTCTCAAATCCTCACACAACACTCAGGATATCTACGTTTGGCCGAACGCTCAAACATAAAGATATTTATAAGAGGGCGTTCATCCTCAAATAGAATCCTTTCCAAATGAAAGGGTTCGACTATTTCAAAGAATTTACTGAGAATACCGAACGGTCAAAGACCGTTTCGATAACGAACGTTCCATATCATATGAGAATTTATATTCAAAGTTTCATTTACATCAAATACATTTTCTCAGTATATACTTTCATGCATTCATCTCATCATACAGCTCATATTTCAGTTTAATCAAACCATAAATATTTCATCATTTACCTGCATCATTTCAGAATCATATTCATTTACCAAAAATACAATATCAGGAATCACACTTCAAACAACACATAACGTACATGCAGTACAGTAAATTCATAAGAATTAAATCTAATAAGCTTTCCTTACCCGGATTTAGTAGTGATCGTCCTAAAATGAGTGGATCTTGATTCGTCTAAAAGAGACTCTCTCAACGTTTCTCTTAAGCTCTCCAACTAAACTAACCAAAAGAAAATGAAGGGCTTAGTCTACACCATTGCATGCAACTGAATACAGTTTACAGGAACCCAGAAACGAGCGTCCAAGTGAAACTTACCAGAACTGGAAGTTGTTCGGTTCAATATGGAGCTCTCGGTGCAGGGAATGTTTCTGCGTTTTCTGAAATGTGATCAGAGAAGAGGATGGTGAGTTGCAGAAGAGAGAAGAAGAAAGGTTCTAGAGAGAAGGAGGAGAAATGGAGATTCTGAGTTTGGAAGGGGAGAAGGTGCGCGTGAGAGAGAGAGTGGGAGATTTTTCCAGAAATTCACTTTTGTTCAAAATCCCACTTTCAGATGAACGGACGTCTCCCTGCTTGACACCTGCACCCCACCATTCACTTCAGAAACTTCCACTTTGACAAGTGGCGTGCATGCAGGGCTCCGTGGTTGAATTTTAAATGCCCAGAATACGTGACATGGTGCATTGATGGAAGCAGAGAGGTGAATCATCACTGAATAAATGAGACGTGACAATATGGGTCAATATGAACTTGGTTAGTTTTGTCTGAAATAATTTTTTTTTATTTGTAGAGAATTGCAATGACCCAAATCCTAGACAGTACAACTCTAAATATTATTTACTTTATCCATAGAAAATAATTATAATATTAACTAAAATAATATTTTTGCCATTAATTTAATATATTCATTTTATTGTTTGTTAAAATCCAAATGTTATTATCATTATTATTGAGAAAGAATAAGATAATATCAACCATCACTTTTCCTTCCTTTTCAATATTCACTCTTTTACTTTACTTTAAACCGTCGTTGACATAATTTATTTCGATTTCGTATTAGGAGACACTGATTTATCATGTCTTATCATTTTGGCAAGACCAGACGTTCCATTTAATGTTGACCCTGATGTAGAGTTCATATTTGTTAGCTAATTGAAATAATTTTAATTTTAAGGTCAAATTGGTAATAAGAAATTAGAGTAGGAAAAATTATTATTACTGACCATCGACATTAATACCGAAGGTAGAAAAACAATATATAAAGTAATTACTTATTATATATAAATTATTAACAAAAAAACAATTGGTTGGAAATTTGTTCGTAGGAGCATTTAAATAGACTTTTTTGTTCACGAGTATGTCATCAATATTTCAGTATGGGCTTAATTTATTATTAGGTCAAAACTAAAATAAGTTACTTATATATTTATTTATTTATGGTAAATTATCTATGAATCAATCTATTTTAAATATCATATTTATTTCATTTTCTTTAGATATAATTTTTTATATTAGTGTATATAAGAGTATTTGATATCTCTTTAGTATTTTTTTAATGCATAAAATTTTGTATGTTCTTAGTTTAAGTGAAAGCTTTTATGACATTTGAATTAAACAAGTATTTTTGTTTGACTTCTTATGTTTAGTCGTCGGAAAGAGTTTTCTTTTCGTTATTATGAAAATTAGTTTTCATTTTCACACATTCAACCTGAGACAATTTAAAGGGTTAAATATGTTTTTATTTTCTAGACTGAATTTGTTTTTAGTCCCTCTTTAAAAATAAGATACATTTTAGTTTTGCTTCTTAAGAAAATCTTAATTTTTGATCCTCCAAAACTAACAGCATTAAAAACAAGCTGATGTGGCACAGTCGTTTTTTTTCGAGTCCACGTCTCCTTCCTTGCATCTTCACCCTCAGCTTCTCTCCCTCCCTCCATCTTCCACTCTTCTTCCTCATCCTGTCCCCCCCCTCCACACCCCCCGACTTCTCCCCCGACCAACTACTCAACATCCTCCACCGCCAGCCCCGCTCCGCCTCTTCCAATGGGCCTCTTTGCAAATTCAGACCCTAACATGTTTGTTGTTCCTGTTCCTGTTGCTCAAGTTCATGATTGGGTTCAACAAAATATTGTTGCTGCTTTGGAATATATTTCTGAATGGACTTCTTCTAAGAAAAATGGGTCAGCTTCTCCTTCTGATCACGATGTTGCTATGACTGATGCATCCAGTGCCTCGGTTAATAAGGCCTCAACCAGTACCAGAGGTGCAACTTATAGAAATTAATTCTTCCCGTTTTTAAAATATTCACACTTGATTTTGCTAATATACGTCGTATGTTATACGGGTTACACTTTAGAAAATTGGAAAATGAATAATAACCCTTGATCGAGAAATTAAAAATTTAAATTTCAAGAAATAATTCATATATAGAGTCATCAATTTAATGCTTGACATCTTTTAAAGTACGAACTTTACTTCGAAAAATAAAATCATGTAAACACGTTGCTTGGATGGATCTTTGCTTTTTTTCCTGACAAAAGACAACACATCTTCTTCTGCAATATCTTCATTTCACCTTCTCCATGAATGCATGGTTTAAGTATATATATCTCTGTGTACGCCAGGGTTGCAAGCATTTGAGATAATGGCAATAACAGCAGTGGGAAACAACCTCATAACTTATGTCACCAATGACATGCACTTCCCTCTGTCTAAGGCCGCCAACGTCGTCACCAACTTTGTTGGGACTATCTTTCTCCTCGCTCTCCTCGAAGGCTATCTCTCCGACTCCCACCTCGGCAGCTTCTGGACAATGCTCATCTTTGGTTTTCTAGAACTTTCTGTAAGTCATTCATTACCTTCTCCGACTCCCACTTTATCATCTCCTTTCTTTTCTGACTGTACTCCATCTGCACTTGTCTTGTTCCTTCAGAGCCTCTGCTGAAAAATTATATTTTTTCAAGGTTTCATTCTTCTATCGGTCCAAGCTCACGTTCCTCAGTTGAAGCCAGCGTCGTTCAATCTGTTAACTGACGGAGAACACTGCGTGGAAGCAAAGGGCTTCAAGGCGGCGATATTCTTTGTGGCGCTGTACTTGGTGGCTTTAGGGAGTGGCTGTGTGAAGCCCAACATGGTTGCCCACGGAGGAGACCAGTTCGATCAAGACAACCCCAAGCAGTTAAAGAAACTCTCCACTTACTTCAATGCAGCGTATTTTGTATTCTCTCTGGGAGAACTGGTCAGCCTAACCATTCTTGTTTGGGTTCAAACTCATTCGGGAATGGACGTGGGCTTTGGTGTATCCGTTGTTGTAATGGAAATAGGACTCATAAGCCTCATATGTGGCACTCTCTATTACAGGCAGTATTTTACCCTCCCTAATGTGTTCTGATCTGCACACCCCATTTCTCATTCTCGCACCCCTCAAGGACGCCGAGAAGCGCTTGGTCAAGATTTACGAGAATGACGGCGCCGACTACGACTACGACGAGGACGACGAGATGACAGTGTCAATGACCTTTTTGCTGAGGGTGGGGAGGTTGGGTGGAAGATGGAAGGAAGAGACGAGGGAGAGAGAGGAGAAAAGGTGAGAAACGCAAAAAAAAAAATCATGTCAGTCTACCGTTAGCCACATCAGTTGGTTTTTAACAGTGTTAGTTTTGGAGGACTAAAATCAAAGTTTCCTTAAGGAGAAAGACTAAAATGTATCTTACTTTGAAAGAGGGACTAAAACCAAAATCGCTTTATAGTATATGAACTAAAAACATATTTAACCCATATTTAAATGATGACCATTTTCTATTTCTAATAGTTAAACATCACTTCATTGAATATAAGAGGTTTGTTCACAACTTGGGATTTATTTTCTTATGAGATATTTTCTCTTGTCTTGCTATTAATTGAAAGAGATTAATTCTAATACCAGCTAAATAACATGTTGACTTTAGAAGTGAGGTTGAATAAAGTTTGAGTTTTTTTTTTTGTAACTGGATATTATGATTGATAATAACGAGAGAAAGAGAGAAAAGGTTAATGGATGAGTAGGTGAATTTGATCGGCATCGATAGATTTTTTTTCTAGTTAAACGATCATTAGATCGGTATATAGAAATATTTATGAAGTTTATTTTTAACATAAAGATACATGAATATGTTCAAATGATTTGTTAAGTCTAATTAATCTTTTCATATATATTTTTTATCTAACGTAATTTTTCATATTTTATCAACATGGTTATTCATCAATGCACTTATAGATGGTAATGGGTTAAGTCGGATTGGTACTAGTCGACCTCTTTATTTTTCATATTTAAAATATTTATAATTTTGACCTATTATTTAAATATTTTTATGATCTCTTTATTTTATTTTATTTTGGTTTAATTGAATTTTGGACACATGCTTCGTTTTTTTTAATAACTTAGACCTATAGTTTTTCAAATAATTTAAAAGATATAGTTGATGATATTTTTGTAAATATTTTCGTTTCGTCTTTTTAAAAACTGAGACCTATTCGTCCGATATGGTTAAAATTACATTTTCACCAAAAAAAATTCATTTACACCACTGCATCAGTTCTTCACAATAAGAGTCACTTTGTTCCCTTTCTCGTCACCAAAAACAAATCACACTATCACTTTTGTGGTCACTCCTCCACTCTCCTTCCTTCCCTTCTTTGTTGCCAAATATTTTTTTTAATATCTTTTTGTTCAATGTGGAGGTGGAAAATATAGTGGTGATTTTGTTTGTTGATAGGGACACAATAGTTCTACGATGAAAAATACGTAAAAATGAGAAGAAATTAAATTTTTTTTATAAGAAAATATAGGAATAAGTTTCAGATCAAAAAGAACTAAAGCATAAAATAAAGAATAAACTTCAATTATAAATCAAAACTTAAAGTTATATATTTTATATTTCGTTAGAAAATGTTTCAATTAAAGAATCAAAGTATAATATCCAAAATAACGGATAAAAAAACCCTTATATGCACTACTTATAAGATAATAATTTTGAAAGTGTAAATAAAGATGAGATATGCACGGTGACTCGTTAACAAATCATATAAAAGATCACTTTGACTTAGAATTAAGCAAGATTAGACAAGATTACTTGAGTGTAATTTTCATTTTACAAATTATTTTTATAAAGCTAAATTAAAAATAAACTCATTTATTAAAATAATGTCACGTTGTAAATCTTTCCTAATCAAGTTTTTGAAGAATATTGTGTAATTGTTATTAGATTCTGTTAAACAACATCTGATAATTTTGTTTAATATATTCATTTGACATAATTGAATATGTTTAATATATTCATTTGATATAATTGAGTATTTTTGAAGATCTCGTATTTTGACTGAAACTTAAAAATAAATTACAATTATTCTAATTTTAATAAGTTTAATGTAAATCTAACTAATTATGAGATAATTTTGTGAAATTGAATTAAACATAAAATTAATAAAACAGTATCATCAACTCAAAAGTTTAAGTTAATGTTTTTGTTTGAATCTTTTTATTTATATATTTATTAACTTTCTATTTTTAATCAATATTTCATTTTATATTTGCATTCCCAATATTAATTATATAAAAATAAATATGAATTTTCTAAAACAAAGAATATTGAAAAAAACAAAAATATTTATGCTGAATTGGAACGAGGATGGATCCTGCTCGCTTCACCTATCTGGTCGAACGTTCATTCCTTTCTCTACTTTTAATGACCGATCAGTTGGAAGGATTGACCTGCAAAAAAACTCTAAAACTCAAGTCAGATATCTTTTTCTTGAAGGTCTAAAATAATCAAATTATAAAAAAGTATGTCTTTTCTTAAATTAAACATTTTACTTATATAGTTACAAGAATCAAACTTATTAAATTACCTATTAATAGTAATTATCATATTAATTACGCTTTAACTTTATTCAATAACTATACGATATAATCGATTTGATCGTTCGTCTCAATAACCCAACTAATCGTTTTACCCTACTCATCACATAACAAAAAAGAAATTAGATTTCAACTGATACCAAATCTGGTCTGCATAGAAAGTAAGTCAAGATTTATTATGACAAATCTGGTTGTGGTTAGTGAGTGTGTTGCATATGTTCCGTTTCAAATTTTGCTTCATTTTATAGATCACTGTGTGTAGCCATATATGAGGAATGTGAAAACATTTAATGCACATGCAGCGTGGACTGACAAAAGAGAAACATAGGTCAAATTCTAAATAGATAAAAAAGAAAAAAGAAAAAAGAAAAAAAAGTGATTGTTTGCTTGTGTTTATAAAGTATATAAAACACATGAATTTTAATGTATCTTATAAGAAATCGAGTATCAGTATTTTTCCACAAAGCGTGTAGGTATTAGTTGTTTTGATGATGATGTTTTCATATTTGTGATACATATGTACTCAATTAGCTATTTTAAATACATTATTTTCATTGACATGTTTCTTTCGTTCATCAACTTTTATAAGAAAATGTTTTTTAAATAAAAAATAATTTAATCGATTAAGAATATTATTATTTTAAAATGTTCACATTTAAAAATATATATGAATTCTTAGATAATCGATTATTTTATGTTTATGATAGATTATAATTAAGAACTAATCGAATATTTAATTTTTTTAAATCATGTGTATACAAATAATTAATTATTTGAAATAATTATTAAACAAATTTACTTTTAATAAATATTCATATATTTTGAAAATTATGTAATCAATTATATTTTATTTCAAGGAAATATATAAGTTTTATTTTCAGATAAAAAGTGTAAAAAGAAATAGATAAGATTATATACTTTGTGGAAAGTTTTCAAGCTTTTTTTTCTAAAAAATTTCTCTCCCTCAGAAATATGAGTTTATTCACTAAAAAGGCATTCGAACCAAATTGTATTTACAATGAAATGGTTTACTCTTTTAAAAAGTTAAGCTCGTTGGTTTAGCTTTTAATATTAGAATTGGTGTATTGGGGTAATTGGATTTTACACTTAATTGTATTTATTCATAAATTTTCATTTTTTAATAGTTTTAAATGTGTTATGTTTGTCCTAAAGTATAAATATTTTTGTTGATTTCCACTAATAATAAAACAATCTATATTTATTGGGTTATGCAGATTCAAGAACAATTTAACCCATATAAAATATTTTTTTTCTCACCTGCCTTTTACTACCGTATATCAAAATTACTTTTAAAATCTTTCATTAAATGATTCAAGAAATATTTTTAAAAATTAATTATTTTCGTTAAAATAAATGAACTTATTTTTATAAGTATTAGTCAAACTTGTCTTCACTTTAATATTTTATTGATTAAATATGAATAAGTTTTTCAATAATACTTGATTTTTTAAATTAGATATAAAAACAATAATAAATATCTATATATTAGCCTGTTTGAGAGTTCGTTTAATTGGTGTTCATCCTCGTACTTATCCTAAAAACTTATATAAATTTATATGAACTTTTTAGTTCTTAGTTTTGTAAAATATATATTTAACTATTTTCACTCATTTTTATAATTATTTAAATTTTATCAAATTATTATTTTACATTTATATAATTATAATTTTCTTTTTATATTTGACATTGAAAAAAAGTTATAAAATTTTGGATTTTGAATAGTTGATAAAATGACGTTTTATATGTAATTTTATTTTATAAAATAAATTATTTAATAAATATTTAGAATAGTAAAATATCGTGTACAAATATCTGGAATAGTATAAATATTTGGATATTTCGATGAAACGAAGATGAAATAAAAAAATTATACTTTCTTAAATTTAAAAATTAAAACAAAAAAAGATAATATCTTTAAAAATAAGAATAAAATAGCCAAACTCGTTCATTCCATTATTATCCGTATAGTTCATTTATATCTTATTATTGTGTAAACTCTGTATTTCTATAATATTAGTCTTAAATATGTTTTTAGTTTCTAAACTATCAAGTGATTTTGTTTTTAATCTATTTTTCAAACTTTGTTACATTTTGATCATTCTCCTTAAAAATCATAATTTTTCATCCTTCAAAATCAACGGCGTTAAAAATCAGTTGAGGTGGCTAATGATGGTGTGCAACATTTTTTTTTTCTGACACTGAGTCAATCTTTCTCGGATTTTCTCCCTCCCTCTCCCTCCTCCCTCCCTTTCCCGAATTTTCTCCCTCCCTTTCCCGATTTTTCTCCCTCCCTTTCCCGACTTTTCTCCCTCTGTCTCCTTTCTTTCATCTTCACGCCCAACTTCTCTCCCTCCATCTTCCATCTTCTTGCTCATCAAACCCTCCGTCGACGTCGCAGCCGCACACCTCCCCTCCTTGTCCACCACCACAAACACGTTGCAGCCGCATCACCCATTCTGCCTCCATTTCAGCATAGAAAAGCAATTCATATCCATAACACAAAATACTAACAAGCTCCATCTATTCAACTAAGTGAAAAGCAATTCAGATCCATAACACAAAAAAAAAAAGAATCAGACAAACCCATTTATCCCATTTCTTTCCACAATATCAAGGTAAGAAAATCCAAGCCACTAAGTATGATCTCCTCCAACAAATTTTCCAAATAAAACAAAAATAGAAAAATCAAGAAGAAAATGAATAACAAACAAACGTATAAACCAAAGTACAAAAAATCCCAGATAAAAAAAACTGCAAAAAATGAAACTCCGAAGCAAAGTTTCATCGGAAAACGACAAAATTACTCTAATCGAAAGCAAAGAATGAAAATTTAACGAACCTTTGCGAGAAATGGCAACTCATGCAACTCATAGTGAAGCGATTCAGGGGCAGCGAAATGGGTAAAAATTGAAACTTTTTGTGGTTTTGATTCGTCGACGAAAACCCCCTTGTCCAGTCAAAGAAAGTAGATTGGAAAAGCTGAGAAGTGAAGATTTTAGAGAGAGGGAAAAGTAGAGGAGAGAGAAAGAGGTTACATGAACATTTAGAATTGTAGAGAGAGAAAGAGGTTACATGAACATTTAGAATTATAGAGAATGAAAAAGATAGAAAAATTGGAACCCAATGAGCAGTGGTCAAACCTAACTAAAACCAGATTTAATTAAGGGTGATGCGGCTACGACGTGTGTGTGATGATGGACAAGGAGGGGAGGTGTGCGACTACGACGTGAAGATGGAGGGAGAGAAGATGGGCGTGAAGATGCAAGGAAGGAGACAGAGGGAGAGGGAGGGAGAAAGTGTCAGAAAAAAAATGACGTGGCATACCACCGTTAGCCACCTCAGATGATTTTTAACGCTGTTGATTTTAGAGGACGAAAAATTATGGTTTCCTTAAGGAGAAGGATCAAAATGTAGCAAAGTTTGAAAGATGGACTAAAAACAAAATTTATTGATAGGGACTAAAATCATATTTAACCCACAATATTATAGGTTATAACTCTCAGATGATCCTCATATTTGTTTAAAAATTTCAATTCGGTCCTCTCTTTTTAAAGTGTCTTAATTGGGTCCTCAATTTTAAAAATTAGTAAAAAATAAGTCTTTTCCGTTAAGTAGTAAGAAACGACGTTTAGACTTGCTGAGCTGTAATATTTATTGGAGGACATGTCATTGTTGATTAATTTCAGTGGCTGATGTATTTTTTCATTACCTTTTATAAGTGTAATGTTTGCCCTAACATTATTATGCTTGCATAACATTTAAAGGGGTTGTTCATCTAGAATGTCTCATTTGTCTTCGTCTTGTGGAAGGTGGAACTCGAACAATGCTCAACTGAGGAATGTCTCATTCTTCTTTGGCTTGCACATGCAACAGTTGGAGGATACAACATAGTAGTGGCGACGTAAGGAAGTTGGGTGTAAAACTCACTTACTTCTGTGGTGAGAATGCAATGTTTCAAATTGCGAGAACCCTTAAAAATAAAAATAAGGGAAAAATGTTTTGGGGTTGCCCTAACCTCAAGATAAGATCCATGGAAGCAAAAATCTCAGTTTTCTTTTTTGAGTTGTCAGCAGGGAGTAGAAGTGTGTTTTGAAATGTGTTGTTGTTGTGTTGTTGAATAGGGTGGGAGTGAAAATTCAGTTGGTTGCAATTTTTTCAGTGGTGGAGTGAAGACGAAATTAAAGAAAGTTTGAGACATAAAGAAATATGTGGAACTGTGGTAAATTTGGAAGAAAAAATTCGTGAAATTCCAAAAAATAAAGAAACGAATGGAACTATGGTGAAGATGGAAGAAAGGGATGTTGAAAAGATGAAAAATAGCTTCTTTACATAAATCTATTTTTATGTTGGAAGAATGGTTGAAGGTGTTAATGAAGATGGTGTTTGTTATCTGTATTTTTAATGTAATTGTAATATCAATGTTGATGAAACTTGATTGATGTGTTGTAAGAAGTTGATGTAATGTAATTGGATATTTGTAATATTAATGTGTTTTAATTAATGAGATAATTTCATTAGTGTTTAACAATGTGTGAAAGGTAAACAAAAAATGATGTCTACCCAAAAGCTAATATAGTTTAATCATTGCATGAAAAAGTTTAAATCATTAAGCAAAAAGAGATATCCAACAATGGTAATTATTCATTACATCAAAATGAACCTGATAATATAGTTTAACAAAGCCCCAAAGTTATACATGCATTGCATTACGAACCAAATAAAAAGAGATGTCTAGGAATTGTAATTAATCATTACATCAAATATAAAACATTGTCTACAAAATTAAAGTTCAAACATTGTCTACTAATTAAACATGAGTTCATTGCTGAGTAGGAATCAAATCTGTTGGTTCAGATATTGTTACTTCAGTTTGTTGTGGTGCAAATATTATTGATTCAGTGTGTTGTATTTGAGGTCATTAGGGGAAAGATTTTTTGTTGTGTCCAATTTGCTTGTAGACACCACATATTTTTCTGAAGCCACCATTTCTTAACTCAATATCATTCTTCTTCATCTCTCATGCCTCTAGTCTTTGCTTTTTTTTAGGCCTTCCTAGAATTGTTCTTTTCTTTGGGGGGTAATACATCTAGATATGATGTAATTTCCCACACATGTTGACTATTGATAGGGTAAATGATTGAGTTGTTCGTCGCTTCATATGTTGTCTACATCTTATACCTCATCATCACCATCAGCAACTACATCTTCCACCTCTTTTGCAGCATCACTCCCCTCCAACTCTTTTCCACCATCAAAATCACCACCACCCTTCTCCACCTCTTTTTCACCATTAACATCAACATCACCCTCCCCTACCTCTTCTGTACCAATAACACTAAGTCACCTCCACCTCCTCCACCTTTTTTGCACCCTTACTATCCTTCATCTCTCCTGCAACTTCACCACTACCATCTTTGCCACCATCACCATCACCCTCTTCCACCTCTTTTGCAACTTCACCATGACCATAACCTTCCACCTCACAACCTTCCTCCACCCATTTTTCACCACCAGCCTCCACCTCCCCACCTTCACCATTTTCCTTCAACTTAACTCATTCAATCATTTATATTATCTCAGTTTCTAAGGTGTTATGAACTACATATAGATGAACTACACCATTTAACATGGTTATGTTAAGCATATGCATTACACCACGACCATCAGTCAATAGTTTAAACTTATCTTCCAGCACTAGCTCACCTCTTAAAGAGTACCAAAGCTCTTTCACTTCAATATGTCCTAAGAATTTGATTGAACATAAGATTTCGAAATAGCTCCATGTATCCGGGTCACAAAACCATTGTATTGTTCTCCCATCAAATATCAATTTCCCATTTTCGTCACTTACAAAGTATCCACTATACTTCAAAATGTTTCTCATTCATTTTATACTATATATATTTCTCCACGTCTTTGCACCTGTAAATTATGTTCACAAAATATTAAACATATTACACTCCCTACAACTCAAAGAGGGATAAACTAACATCCCTACCACCGACACACCCAAATAAGGGACCACAAGTTCTACACAATTCAAAACAAAATAGGGGACAAATTAACATCCCCACCACCGAAACACCCAAATAGGGGACCACCAATTCTACACATTTCAAAATGAAATAGGGACCACATCGCATAATGCATTGTAAATAAATACTTATACCATAACAATACAATAAAAAAAAACCCATTTCCCATCTCCAAAGTCAAAAGGCAACACAAAACCAACCACCAAATGAAACTAACCTCAACTATCGTGAACCTTTGTTCACTACGTGTTTCAAAATCCCTAACTGATTGTCTTCGTCTTCTATCCAATTCGCATTCAAATCTCTTTCATAGTGTTTGTCTTCTATTACAAATCGCTGTTTTCCAAATCATTAAATCCCTTACGATATCCTTATTTCGAAATCACAAATATGTAGTTGCAAAATCCTTAATTTGCACTACACTAAATCCTTAATTGTTTTTCCTAACCATGTTCACCAATTAAATAATGTCACATGAAAAGGTAAACTTTAATTCACATCATAATTTAAATCTCAATTCCATATAATAAAATTATCCACATTAATGTCTATTGTGCACCACATCAGCTGGTCTTAACGTTATTTTGTACCACTTAATGAAAATGACTTAATTATTATTAAATTTCAAAATTGAAGATTCAATTAAAACACTTTAAAAGGAAAGGAAAGAACCGAATTGAGATTCTTGAATAAATTTAAAAACCAAGAATTTTAACCATATTTATATGTAGTGCTTATAAAATAATTTTGAAATAAACTAATTTAGGTTTGAATTTACACTTTTAGGTAACACTTAATAAATGTGATTAACGGGAAAATATAACTATTTTTTTATAAACGATAAAAAAACAAATGAAAGTTAATATATATATATATATATATTAATTATGTCACAATATCATTAAAATATATATAATAAAGATTTATTTTGTTTTACAAATGTTATTAATTACAACGTAAAACTTAATACAAATGTTAGCTCATAAATAGTTAAAATTAAATCAATGACTATATAATTAATGTGTTCCACAAGAAGAAACAAAACAAATAAAAAGTGGTTCCAATAATATTCCGTGACAAAAGCAAAAGCACGTTATGCATGTGCTTGGATTTTGTTAAACGGCACGGACCCATATTGGACCACACGTACGTAATCTCGTTGATGAAGCGTAGTGTCCACGCGTAGTGTCCTTATTTACATACACTCAAAAGAAAAAAGTGTTCAGAATTAAAAAATTCAATATAAACAAACTTTCAATTTTGTAATTTTAAAATTATAAAATATTTTTTATATCATGTAATTTAAAATCTAAAAGATACTTTTAAACTGCATAATTCATAAAACTTTTTTTATGAACAGTTATTTTTGAATTGTGAAATTGAAAAACAAATCACATAAAAAATAATTTTTAAATTATACTAAAAAAATTATTATCCACTTCAAAATTTATTTAAATTTTAAATTATATAATTTAAAAACTTTTCTTTTATGCTAAAAATGATTTTCACACAATCCAAAAATCATGATACCGTGAAAATTTCATATATATGAAGATGAAGAAGACAAAATGTAGGATACAAAAAGAAATGACTGAGCTTGATTAGGGCATGGTACGTTTTACCCATCACATGGTGGCCTGTTTTGGGCTGGTCCTGAAAATCTAGGTTTGGGAAGATCACTTCTTTTTGTACCTCTATGATTTCTTCCTACACCTTCATATATTTTAAAATTTCAATCTTTTTTATTTTAAATTTAAAATTAATTTGAGAACATTTCTAAATATATAATTAAAAAAATAAATTTTATATTCTGAGTTATATAATTTGAAACAAAATAAAAATATATTTCAATTAAAATAAAAATTTTGCATTTTAAATTATATAATCTAAAACATATTTTTTTTTGAGTCAATAATTCAAAATATAATTTTTAGAGTTTAAACTGCACAATTTAAAACACAAAATAAAAAAATATATTTCAAATTATACGAACTAAAGCATAACGTAAAAAATCTGAAAAGATACATAATCTGAATTATACCTTCAGAATTCAAATCCATTTTAAATTATTAATTGAGAATGCAAAATTTGTATTCTGATTCGACAATCCAAAAGATTTAGGTGCGTGCAAATCTAGAGTGTGTATGAAGAAGAGGAAGATTAATATTAAAAAATACTAATCATATTTATATAATTAACATTGTGGATTTATATTTCTATTGAAGTATATAATAATAATGTAATTTATAATAAGATAAATAATATTATTTTGGGAAATAATAATGTAATATTTAGAGTTACATAAATAAGCATCAGTTTGGGAAATAGGTTCACAAACTGCAGGTCGACTCGGAAAAAAGATTAAAGTTTTATATTTCATAATATCATTTGAAATTTTTAAAAATTAGATAAAATTTCTAATTTAACCTAAATTTGATTTTTGGAGAGTTTTTTTAGAGTGTTTATCCTACACCTCCAACATCTCATTATACACCTTCAAAAGTTTCATTTTTAACCTGATGACATCTGTATCTCCAACTTTTCTAAAAATTTTATTTTTTAATAAATATATTTTCTTCTCTAAACACTTTAATAAATATATTTTTATTTTTTTCTCTTTCTTATTAAAGTCTCTCTGTATCATCTTAATAATAATCTAATTTAATTTAAAATTTAAATATTATTTAATATAATTTTATATTTTAATAATTATTAAAATATGATTTATATTATAATAATAGTTATATTAAAAAAATAAAAATAAAATAATTAAAATAATAATAAAAATAAAAATAAAAATAAAAAATAAAAATAAAATAATTAAATAATAATAATAATAATAATATAAAATTTGATTTGATATATTTATATATTAAAGTATATTAAAATAAATTAAACAATTATTAAATTTTAAATAAAAAAAAATTTAAAAATGCTAACAGTTTTTTTTATTTAAAATTTAAAATATTTAATTTAATTGAAAATTATAATATTATTTATTATATTTTTATATTTTAATAATTATTAAAATATAATATATATTTTTATAATAGTTTTATTAAAATTACTAAAAATAATAATAATAAAAATAATAATAATAAAAATAAAAATAATATTTAAAATCACATTTAATATATTTAAATATGTTAAATTATATTATATTATTAAATTAAATAATTACTAAAATTAAATAAAAAACAAAATTTAAAAAAATTCTTAATCGGATATCCATGTCCGATTGATATATTATTAGATTTCTATATCCGATTAATAAATTTTAAATTTATTTTTTATTTAAATTTTAATAATTATTTAATTAAATAAATATTTTAATATAATATAATATATTTAAATATCTTTAACGTGATTTTGAATACTATTTTTATTTTTATTATTATTACTTTTATTTTAGTTATTTTATTTTACTTTTTTAATAAAATTATTATAAAATATAAATAATATTTTAATAATTATTAAATTAGAAAAATATAATAAATAATATTATTATTTTTAATTAAATTAAATATTTATTAAATTTTAAATAAAAAACTATTAATATATTTTACTCTATCCAATAAATAAATTTTTAAAAATTTTGTTTTTATTTAAAATTTAATAACGGTTTAATTTATTGTAATACTTTAATATAATTTAATATATTTGAATATATTAAATCAAATTTTTTTTATTGTTGTTATTATTTTATTTTTTATTTTTATCAGTATTAATTTTATTTTAGTTATTTGATTTTTTTATTTAATATAACTATTATTATGATATAAATCATATTTTAATAATAATTAAAATATAAAATTATATTAAATAATATTTATATTTTAAATTAAATTAGATTATTATTAAGATGGTGTATAGGGACTTTAATAAGAAAGAGAAAAAAATATAAAGGTATTTATTAAAATGCTTTAATAAGAGAGAAGAAAACAAAATATATTTATTAAAATATAAATTTTTTAGAAAAGTTGGAGATGCAAATATCATAAGGTTAAAAAATGAAATTTTTGAAAGTAGAAGAGATATTGGAGGTGTAGGATGAAACACTTTTTTTTATTAGTAATGTTATCGGACCCAAAAAAAACAAATTTGCACCAGAGAGAAGAGTGCTTCATCCTACACTTCCAACATCTCATCCTCCTGCACCTCCAAAAATTCCATTTTTATCCTTCTGACATTCTGCACCTCCAACTTTTTTAAAAATTTCATTTATTGTCTTTCTTATTAAAGACATTTTAATAACTATTTTTTTATTTTCTTCTCTTTCTTATTAAAGACACTCTACACCATCTTAAAATTAATTCTAATTTAATTTAAAATTTAAATATTATTTAATATAATTTTATATTTTAATAATTATTAAAATATGATTTATATTATAATAATAACTATATTAAAAAAATAAAAATAAAATAATAAAAATAAAAATAAAATAATAATAATAATATAAAATTTGACTTAATATATTCAAAAATATTAAATTATATTAAAATATTAAAATAAATTAAACAATTATTAAATTGAAAATAAAAACAAAAATTTTTAAAAACTTGTTATCGAAAATCAGTTTTGTTTTTTATTTAAAATTTAATCAATATTTAATTTAATTAAAATTATAGTATTATTTATTATATTTTTATATTTTAATAATTATTAAAATATGATTTATATTTTTATAATATTTTTATTAAAAATTAAAACTAATAATAACTAAAATAAGAGTAAAAATAATAAAAATAAAAATTATATTAAAAATCACATTTAATATATTTAAATAATATTAAAATATTAAACTAAATTAAATAATTATTAAAATTTAAATAAAAATCAAAATTGTAGAAAAATTTATTTATCGGATATCTATATCCGATTAGAACCGACTAACGTTTTTAAAATTTTATTTTTTATTTAAATTTTAATAATTAGTTAATTTAATTTAATATTTTAATATAATTTAAATATATTAAATGTCATTTTTAATATAATTTTTATTTTTATTATTTTTACTCTTATTTTAGTTATTATTAATTTTATTTTTTAATAAAAATATTATAAAAATATAAATCATATTTTAACGATTATTAAAATATAAAAATATAATAAATAATGCTATAATTTTAATTAAATTAAATATTAATTAAATTATAAATAAAAAACAAAACTGATTTTCGATAACAAGTTTTTAAAAAATTTTGTTTTTATTTTCAATTTAATAATTGTTTAATTTATTTTAATATTTTAATATAATTTAATATTTTTGAATATATTAAGTCAAATTTTATATTATTATTATTATTTTATTTTTATTTTTATTTAATTATTTTATTTTTATTTTTTTAATATAGTTATTATTATAATATAAATTATATTTTAATAATTATTAAAATATAAAATTATATTAAATAATATTTAAATTTTAAATTAAATTAGAATTAATTTTAAGGTGGTGTAGAGTGTCTTTAATAAGAAAGAGAAGAAAATAAAAAAATAGTTATTAAAATGTTTTTAATAAAAAAGAGAATAAATGAAATTTTTAAAAAAGTTAAAGATACAGGATGTCAGAAGGTTAAAAATAGAATTTTTGGAATTGCAGATGAGATGTTGGAGGTGTAAGATGAAGTATTCCAGAGAAAAAAGAAAGCTGGCCCTGACCAAAACCAAGAGAAGAAAAATAATAACAAAAACAACAAGATAAGAAATAAAAAAACAAAAATAAAATAAAGAAAGGTAAACAAAAGACCTAGTCAGGAAAAGAAAAAGGGGTTGGCCCATCCCGCTCTTTCTCAATCAGGAGACCTAAAGAAGCATCGACTTCCTCACGTACAGGTGCGCCCTTGCCACCGCAGAGCAAGCCGCCGTGTCAGTCTTTCCGCCTGGCCATAGGCATCACCGGCGACATCCATTGTTGACGGAGTCATCGCCGACCACCGCGTCATCATCTCCTCTCCTTCGCATCTCCTTTCGTGCGCAAGAGAGAAGCACCACTCTTCTTCATTGATGATTGTTCCTCTCTTCCTCTATTTCTTGTTTTGGCGAACTATGAGTTTGAATTAGGAGCTGATGGCTGGGCGTTCTTCATTGATGATCATTAGAAGGGCATTTTGGTCTTTTGGGTTATATAAAGCCCTAAAAGCAGATTTCACTTTCACCTCCCATCCTTTTCAGCTCTAGGATTTCAATTTGGGAGCTTCTTCTTCTTCCTTCCCCGGTTTTGCTTTCTTTTACTTTTAATGTATTGAACCTTTTTCATTTTAATTGCAATTTCATTGTGTGCTTTAAATCCCATTACGTTTCTGCTCTTTAAATTCCATTCCGTTTTGCTTCGTTTCCAGATTTGAATAGCGTTTTAAGTTGTTGCTTTAAGTTCGTTTTGAGCTCTAATTCATGAATTGCGTTGTAATGCTGCTGTTATGTTTATGAGCTTTCATTCTGCAATGTTTATTAGCTTTCAGAAAAAATAAAATGCAGAAGGCAACATGCAGCGTGGTATTTCAATGGAAAATATTTTATAACTACGTGTACACCAGAAAAATGTGTATACTAAAGATGTAACTAAAGCTGAACGTGTTGTAACATCTTGCAGTCTTGTGTGATTATTCGGGTTTACGATGATAAACAAAAGCATCCGAAGTGTGACAGGCTTCTTCGCACGAGAGTGGTTGGTTCAGTTAATACGTCAAACACCTTGTGGCACTCTTACCTTGAAACTGTTCTGTGCTCAAGCGACACAAAACCAGGATTCCCTCTCTCGGAGAATCGAGAGACTCCCCAAAGGAGAACTCGTTGGCTCTGCTTTCCGCAGTTGGATGAGAGATGGCTTCCCCGTTCACGGCGGTGACGTCTTTCACTCCATTAACCGGCTCAGGAAGCTCAAAAAGAACAAACGTGCCCTTCAGGTCAGTTATATGTGTAGTAATAGTTTGATCCCTCAATAGTGAATGTGACTATTTAAGTTTAAGCAATGTTGGATTTTTCTTTTTTAAATGTTGTAGAATGGAAAATGTATTGCTTGTCGGTACTTGATAGAGTAGATATACTGAAGGTTTTACCGTTTTGTGCTGATTGATAGGTGATGGAATGGGTAATCAGGGAAAGACCCTACAGACCTAGGGAACTGGATTACTCTTATCTTGTTGAGTTTACAATTAAGCTTCATGGGATTTCACATGGTGAGAAGTTGTTCTCCCGAATTCCGGTTGAGTTTCACAATGAGTTGCTCTACAACAATCTAGTGATTGCATGCTTGGATAAGGGTGTCATAAGGCTTTCACTTGAGTACATGAAGAGAATGAGGGAATTGAAGTTTCCCATTTCGCACTTGGTTTTCAACCGTCTCATAATTCTTCATTCATCGCCAGAGCGCAAGAAGATGATACCCAAGTTGCTCACCCAAATGAAGGCTGATAAAGTTCCCCCACATGTGTCCACCTACAATATTTTGATGAAAATAGAGGCCAGTGAACATAATCTCGAGAATTTGTTGAAGGTCTTCTGTCAAATGAAAGAAGCACAGGTTGAACCAAATGAAATATCTTACTGCATTATGGCTATTGCTCATGCAGTGGCCAGATTATATACTGCAACTGAAGCATATGTAGAAGCTGTGGAGAAGTCTATTACAGGGAATAACTGGTCAACATTGGATGTCCTACTTATTTTGTATGGGTATCTAGGGAGCCAGAAGGAGCTGGAAAGAATTTGGACCATCATTCAAGAACTCCCCTCTGTTAGATCTAAAAGTTACATGCTAGCCATTGAAGCATTTGGTAGGATTGGACAGTTAAACCGAGCTGAAGAAATTTGGTTAGAAATGAAATCAACCAAAGGATTGAAATCTGTAGAGCAATTCAATTCAATGATCTCTGTATACTGCAAGCATGGATTTGTCGACAAAGGGGCTAGACTGTACCAAATTATGAAGGCGAGCGAGTGTAAACCAAATGGCATAACTTATCGTCAACTTGCTCTGGGCTGCTTAAGATCTGGTATGGCAGAGCAAGCTTTAAAGACCTTAGACTTGGGTTTGCATTTGACAATTAGCAAGAGGGTTAGAAATTCAACCCCGTGGTTGGAGACCACTCTTTCAATTGTTGAGGTTTTTGCTGAAAAAGGTGATGTGGGAAATGTTGAGAGATTGTTTGAAGAATTTCATAAAGCAAAGTATTGTAGATATACTTTTGTATATAATACCTTGATTAAGGCTTATGTAAAAGCTAAGATTTATGATCCAAATCTTTTGAAAAGAATGATTCTTGGGGGAGCTAGACCAGATGCTGAAACCTACAGTCTTTTAGAAATTGCTGAACAATTTCGAACTTGATTTTGGATGACAACTTTCAATAAGTTATCTGTATTTTGTTTTCTTTCTGTCTGCTACATATGTATCAATTGCAGGACAAAGAGTCAATAAGAGACAAGAGATAGTACGAAGCATGTACCATTTGTTTGCCTTTTACAACTGATAATGTAAAGATGAGCATAATATGTAGATTTGATAAATACCGAGGGTTGGGGGGAGTGGTTCTGCACCTTAATTTTGGCTAAGTGATGCAGAAATCTGGGAGAGAGAGTGAGTTGAAGACTTTTGGACGGCAAGGAGGATAGAGTGCTGCAGAACCCGTGAGAAGAATTCAAGGTTTGCTGAGGAAGTCTTCAAGAGGTAGGGGACCTAAACCTTGTCTTCTAAATTATGCAGAAAATTGTATGGATAATTTTGGTGAATATCCTGAATATGAATGGATGTTTGTTGTGAGATGATCTGCACTTACGTTAATACTTGGATTGAAGTTTCTAAGTATGTGGGAAACTTGGGGTGAGGTTAAGAAGGGGAGCTAACCCTGATCTGCAGTTTTTGTGTGAACTGTGTGATGGAATACTTGTTGAATGTAATGAATATACGTTGATTTGATGATAAATCTTCGTGTGTGTATATATATATATATATATATACATATATATATATATATATATATATATATATATATATTTGAGATCTATGATGAATTGGGTTGTTCACTGGGATAAGAAATATGAGGGACAGAACACACCTTGGACCAATATGAGATCTCTGGTGACTGGAATGATATAAAAACTTTAGAGGAAGGATACACTGGAATAGTATAAACCGAACAATTATAAATAGATATACTGAACAGGAGACGCAATTAAGGGCCGAACTGTATGATTAGATGTAAG
The DNA here is from genome assembly GCF_016808095.1 of Vigna angularis. NCBI lineage: Eukaryota > Viridiplantae > Streptophyta > Magnoliopsida > Fabales > Fabaceae > Vigna > Vigna angularis. Next base: position 32,395,814 of record NC_068974.1, on the reverse strand, counting down.
GAACAATAGATTTAATTAAAGGCCGAACGGTCCAAATTAATACCGAACGGTAGAGAGTTAGTAAAATATGTATTTGTGATGTGTAGAGTTTGTATGACTCGGATGACTGGTTTTAAGCATATGATGAATCTGAGATTTTGTTAATGAATTGAAGTTATGGAGTTTTTGATAATCTGGAGTTGATCTTTGTATCGTACCCAGTGGAGGCCGAACGGTTAACAGCAGATGATAAAATAATTAAGGAATATCTAATTAAAGATATTGATAAGCAGGTTATAAACAACTAACAGGATTTTCAGGTAATCTGTTTATATCTTATTTTGTTTATATTTTATTGGGCTTATATCATCTTAGGATCCATGAGGTAAATTATAAATACAAAGCCAGGGTCAAAAGTCAGGGATCCATGAGGTAAATTATCTTACCGTTTTGTGCTGATTGATAGGTGATGGAATGGGTAATCAGGGAAAGACCCTACAGACCTAGGGAACTGGATTTTGGCTATTGCTCATGTAGTGGCCAGATTATATATTCCAACTGAAGCATATGTAGAAGCTGTGGAGAAGTCTATTACAGGGAATAACTGGTCAACATTGGATGTCCTACTTATTTTGTATGGGTATTTGGGGAGCCAGAAGGAGCTGGAAAGAATTTGGACCATCATTCAAAAACTCCCCTTTGTTAGATCTAAAAGTTACATGCTAGCCATTGAAGCATTTGGTAGGATTGGACAATTAAACCGAGCTGAAGAAATTTGGTTAGAAATGAAATCAACCAAAGGATTGAAATCTGTAGAGCAATTCAATTCAATGATCTTTGTATACTGCAAGCATGGATTTGTCGACAAAGCGGCTAGACTGTACAAAATTATGAAGGCGAGCGGGTGTAAACCAAATGCCATAACTTATCGTCAACTTGCTCTGGGCTGCTTAAGATCTGATATGGCAGAGCAAGCTTTAAAATCCTTAGACTTGGGTTTGTGTTTGACAATTAGCAAGAGGGTTAGAAATTCAACCCCGTGGTTGGAGACCACTCTTTCAATTGTTGAGGTTTTTTACTGAAAAAGGTGATGTGGGAAATGTTGAGAGATTGTTTGAAGAATTTCATAAAGCAAAGTATTGTAGATATACTTTTGTATATAATACCTTGATTAAGGCTTATGTAAAAGCTAAGATTTATGATCCAAATCTTTTGAAAAGAATGATTCTTGGGGGAGTTAGACCAGATGTTGAAACCTACAGTCTTTCAAAAATTGCTGAACAATTTCGAACTTCATTTTGGATGACAACTTTCAATAAGTTATCTGATTTTTTTTTTCTTTCTGTCTGCTACATATGTATCAATTGTTGGACAAAGAGTCAATAAGAGGCAAGAGATATTACGAAGCATGTACCATTTGTCTGCCTTTTACAACTGATAAGTTATACGATAGAGCATATTACATGGCCTTTTTTCTTACTGCTTATGTTTCTCCATCATTTTACACCTTTGATTTGTTTGACATCTAACAGTTTCTCCATTTGTTTATTTTTTAATTGTTTACCTAGTTTGAGTTAACGCTCCAAAATGTCCATTGCTGGCCTCTGCTAATGGTGTTGCAGTTGAGTACTGAACTTTGGCCTCTCGTGCTCTAATTCCTTTATGACCTATTTCTGCTGAATGGTCCTTGCCTCCATTCTCTACTGTCCATGATATAGACCCTCTCAAACCAGAACCTCCTTTCAACCAACCACAACCTCCATCACAAGCTTTTCCATCTACTTACTGATTGTTAATAGTGGCTTTCAAGAATAGAAAATTACAGTTGGAGTGAATTTAGCACAACTGGATGTTTTATTGGAGATAACATGATAATTTATTGGGCATTGATCCATTCCAAATAATAATAAAAAAAGGATAAAAAATATATAACATAATGCTTTCATCAGAATTAATTTAATTTTCGCAGTACTTTGTCAAATTATATTTCATTGCTCTTAGAGTAATCATGTCGGCTCTATATCTCGGCGATATAGTGGGACTTTCTAGCGCAGACATCCCCAAGCATCCTTCAATGAGCAAGCAAGGAGGTAGCCAAAAAAACAACTGGATTTGCTATCTCAATGGAAAGAACACCCATCCAAAACTTTTGCAATATGGATGAGTGGGCTAACACTAGCATTTGCTATCTCACTATCATCTAACAACTGGATTTTTTTTGTATTATATTAGTGGATGTAGAGATGTTATGAGCCAACAAATATTTTTCTTTTTAGTTTTATTTATATATTTACTCATTTTTTTGCTGCATTGTATTTTGTTTTCTTTTGCAAATATATTATCATCTTTTAAATCTTAAAGCTCAAGTTATAATCCATCTGAAGTATCAGAATTCTGAGAAGAGATGCAAATCACATCAAATTGATGAGGCCAAACATTATATAGTTCAAGAACTAAAGGGGTGTTCCAAAGAAATAACTCATGATACTAATTGTTATGAAAAGGATATTGAAAGATTTCAAGATGCTTTTATTTATAGTAATGATATTTTCCTAATTAATCAACTAACTGCATGAGTAAATCAACCCTTGATAACTTCCAAATTATTGTGTATTATTGATGACTGATTTTGTTGACCTATTTGATGCTGAGCATGAAGTTCTTTCATGAGTTTCATCTGAATTCTTTTGCCATTTTAGCATTTCGGCTTAGGTAGGTGATATATTTTGGTTCAAACAACCTCTCTTTCAAATACTTAAAAAATGTTATGTTCTCTCTCAATTTTCTTATTTCCTTTTTTATAAGTAATGATTTTCATTTAACTCACATTTAAAAGTGATAGGTTGACTATCTTATATATATCCTCTAAACGTTCAGCTGTAGTTACATCTTTAGTATACACATTTTTCTGGTGTACACGTAGTTATAAAATATTTCCCATTGAAATACCACGCTGCATGTTGCCTTCTGCATTTTATTTTTGTGACTTACAGTTTATGTTTTTAGGTTTGAGAAGTTGTTGCCAGTACGGTGGATTTGAATTCAAGGTGCCAACAATCCACAAAAATTGCTTGTGCGAGTTTTGTGGGTTATGAAGCTTCCTAAGTCTGGCCTCTGCATCTCCATTTATTGGCCTTTCTAACCTATTAGGTATATATACCTATCTGTCTGAGAAGGTCAGAAATTAGTTTTAGCTTTTCTATAATCTTATAGTGCAACGTGATTTTTACTTTGATAATATATTCAACTCTATTTCTGCCATATCAAAGTTCTTATTTATAAAATGTGTCATATATTCATGTTAAAAAATTGTGACATCCAATTAGGAAAATTATACTCTGTATTCCAAAATAAATAGTCTTTTAAGATTTACAGGCTGATTTTGAAATACTTAACTAATACAAATTCAATAAAATAAATACTCTCAATTTTTCAACTACTTGTCTTTTTTCAATATTGATTACTCTTAATTATATTTAGGGATATTGTTGGGAAAATTAATGAAAAAAACTAAAATATAATTCTGAAAGAAAAACAAAAGGCTAAAAAAGACTATTATTTTGCAATGAAGAGAGTATTGAATTGGTGAGATCAAGGAAAGTGACGGAATAATTTAACTATACAGTTCATCGACAAGATTTTTAAGTCAGTTGTAGGGACATTTAGATCATGTAGAATTTGGAAAGAAAGACATGTCACAATTTCAGGTTCATGATTATAGATAAGCCCTGTTTTGCATACTTAATATCATATAAATCTGCAGAATGAATTAATGGAATGAAAATAGAAGTCGTAAAATAAAATTGTCCACCATCTTTGTCAAAGGGTTGCTTCTAGAATAAGTGCCTTGAATTTTGTTATGCCCATTTAGCTGTTCCTGCATTTCCACAATTTTAGTTATTTCTTAAATCCTGAAAAGAACTAAAATGTGGAGAAATAACTACAAATGGAAGTGAGAAAAATACAGTCGTGGATTTCATTTATCCATTGCCTTTTTTTTACTGGCAAAGTTACTTTTCTTTTGTCATTTAACATCACTTTATGCATATCATTTTGTACTTCATCAATTTGATTCAGCAAATGGAATCAGGCATGAGAATAATCCCTGATCTGCAAAGGATGAAAGTATGTTGATATTAAACAAAATATCCGAAAGCTATAGAGGATTGGCAATGCAGTAAAACGCCTGCCAGTGATGGAACAGCGATTGCAATGAGATGCAGATAGCAACACGAACATCGGGTCTTTTCTAATGCGTTGAAGTCCAGTTAACCACAGTTAAGGCCACAACAAAAATTCATGAAGGCATGCAAGTGCCATTCTTGAAATGTCCATTGGTTTCAACCTGCAAAGATGTACATAGTGGAACTGCTTTGGATGCTGGTATAGAGCATTACATGATTGTTTACCTCAAACCATGAGTTCCTCTGTGGCTCATAGTTAAGGATTTCTCTTAACATTCCAAGCATATCAATATTTTTTGTTCAAAGGATGTGATTAGCTAGGACTACAAAATGTTAGATAAAAAAAATTAAAATAGAAAATTATAACAGTTAACATAAACAAATAATAATAATAATTAACATGAATAATATATAAATAGAATGATACAGTTTACGAAAGTTTAGAATTAAACTATCTTTAAAAAGAAAACGTTTTTGTACTGGTGCTGTAAAATATATGTTCACCTTTCAAGATATGTTATCAACTTGTTAAATCAATATTGTGTAGAGAAGGATTTTCCTATTCATGACACTGCTCCAAAATTTATACTATGTAATATATAGAGTAATAAGGAAATATCAGTTATTGATGTGTATGGACATGTGTTTTAATCGCTTTTGTTCTCTAACACGTCAAATGTAGTTGTCCCTAAGTGCACCAGACCCAAATATAGAGTCACTTGCAACAGTAAAAGGAAAAAACAGGAAAAAAAAATAACCGTCAAAAGATTTTATTGGTCGAATGACAGGACCTTTTGACGTTATGAAATAGAATATTAAAGAATACGCATGAGTGCAGCCTACTTATGACATACTAAATTAAAAATGGAAATTCTCTCAATCGTTCGTTTCAATACTGTCCTATACTTGACTTTGACAAACCTTTCTTCTTCACCGTTCACGCCATCCACAAGCATTTTCTTTTGGGCGCAAATGACAGATTGGCACTCACATAAAATAATTACATCCACTTAATAACTATTTTAACAATATAATTGTTCCTACAACGGCTAATAGTCTCATTTCGTTTAAGAGTTAAGAACTAAGATAGTTTAAATACTTCTTCCACTTTCTGAGACATCTTTTAATGACAACAATGATGGAACATTTGCGCCAAAGCGGACAATACCTTAAGTGAGAGGTGATTGACCCTAACAATGTCACTTAAGTAACTTAAGGTCGGAACATTAGTGTCTATCATGAAACCGATAACGAGATTCTAAGACGAACATTTGTCCCTTAAGCCCACAGTCATTCCCCTTAGACCTCATTTGAGGGCTTATGTTCTTACCATGCCCAATAGTCTCATATCACTTAAGAGTAGAAATCTAAGACAGTTTAAATATTTTTTCCACCCTCTAAGACACCTTGTAAGGACAAAACTGTGATGGAGCACAGGCTCCAAAGCTAACAATACCTCAGATGAGGAGTTATTGACTCTAACAATATCACTCGACGGACATAGGATCAAAACATTGGCGCCTATCATGGGGCCAATAGCAAGGTTATAAGACGAATCATTGATCCCTTAAGTCCTCCATTGGGGATGAATGGTCATTTCCCTTAGATCTCGATTGTGGGGCTTATGTTCCTACCACGCCTAATAATCTCACATCGCTTAGGAGTCGAAATCAAAGATAGTTTAAATACTCCTTCCTCCTTCCACCCTCTGAGATGTCTTTTAAAGACAAAATCATGACAAAACTTCAGACTCCAAGGCGAACAATACCTCGAATGCATAGTGATTGACCCTAACGGTGATAGTCGACTAACTTGGGATCGAAATCTTGACACCTACCTATGGCCGATAACGAAATTATCCCTTAAGCTCTCCATTGGTGATGAACAGTCATTTCCCTTAAACCTTAACTATAAAATCACAAGGCTTGCTTAGTTGCCAAGTGATATACACAACTTAAAGGGTGGTTTATTTTGATACTTTTTCTCCCATTCCAAAGCTCACAACAATAAGAATCATCCTTACCATAGTTGCCCCTAAAATTTGGTTCCTTAAAAAATTAGATGTTAATAATGCATTTTTTCATGGTGACCTACATGAAGAAGTTTGTATGAATTTACCCTCTAGCGTGGCATCTTCCCATCCAAGTAAGGTTTGGAAATTGAAACAAGCTACGAGACAGTGGTATGTCAAGTTCACTAGCCCTTAAATTCACTCAATCTTCAGTTGACCATTCTATCTTCATAAATAATATAAAGGTATCTTTCATTGCTTTATTAATCTATGTTAATGACATAATTCTTGCAGACAATGATTATAATGCAATTGAATATTTCAAGTCACACTTGGATATTGAAATCAACATTAAAAATATGGGACAACTTCATTATTTTTTGGGTTTTGAAATATCACGTTCTTCTTCTAGTATTATGGTCAATAAGAGGAAATATGCACTAGAAATACTAGAAGAAAATAACATGCTTGCTGCCAAACAAATATTCACTCCTATGGAGCCTTCTACAAGACTAAATAGCTTCTGACACTCATTTATCTCACTCTCAAGTTTATCGTTGATTGATTGGTCAACCACTAAACCAGACCTGGCTTTTGTCACTCAACAACTAAGTCAATTGTTTCTCAACCCATGGATACTCATCATCGTTCTACCATGAGAGTGCTTTATTATCTCAAAGGATCTCCTGCCAAAGGTCTTCATTTTGTTACCAACTCGTCTCTTATTCCTTCCAATGATTGGGGCTGTTATATGGAAACTTAAAAATCTATCGGATATTGTGTGTTTCTTGACTCCTCATTAATTTCTTAGAAAACCAAGAAGCAAACCTGATATGATTTAAAAATGTGAAAAAGAGTTAAATGAAAATTCGAATGGAATATCTCTTATTCTTTAATATTGAAAAACAAGAAATCAGAAGGATACAACGATGCTTCTTCCTAAAGCAAAGCTCCTGAGAGAAACTGAAATGGTTCCCTATCCAAATAAGCATCCAAATAACCCTCCCCAAAACCTACCTCCTTGATTCTTAAACAAAAAATACCTCTTTCTCTCTCTTCTAACCAATGTATTCCTCCTAGTATCCTTCCTAGTATTTTTCCTCTCATATATTCTACCTCACCTATTCTTACCATTCTTTTCTTGGATCAAGGCCTCACTGAGCCCAATAGCATTTGGGTTTGGATCTGTATCAAAACCATATTTTTACCATTCTCTTATTGGATCAAGGGCTCATTGAGCCCAATAGCATTTGGGTTTGAATTTGTATCAAAACCACATTATATTAGTCTTTCTCTTAAGCTGAGTATAGGGCTCTTGCCGCTCTGAGTTGTGACTTGTAATGGCGTCATCAGTTACTCACTAATTTAAAAGCTCCTAGTGTTGTCCCTACTTCAGTTTTTTTGTGACAAGCAGTTCGTTATATACCTGACTCATAATCCTACCTGTCATGAGCAAACAAAGCACATGGAAATTCTGTCATGTCATTCATGAGAAAACTCAAAGTGATCTCCGTCCTAAAGCTTTCACACACCGTGTCTCCAAGATAGGACTTTCGATGTTCACAGTCCCACTTGAGGGAGGTATTACCAAATAAATACCTTTCATTGTTAGAATCTGTTACAGTTTTGTCTTATCCTATGCCTACGTGCAAGGTTTGTTACGTTTTGTTATGTAGGGATGATTTCTTCATCCTAATATATTTGAACTTTGCTTTTGTGTACATGACAGAACATTAATCAATAAAATATTTTTTCTAAGACCTATGTGTATCGTACGATCTCCTGGGGACGACCACCCACTTTCTACCGAACGGCCTCCAGAGGCTGACCGAGCACTTTCTACCGATCGGTCTCATAAGGTGGACCGACCATCCAGACCGAATGGCTTATCCCAAGCCGAACGGTTCCACCCAGACTGACCACCAGGCCTACAACCCTAGCCGACCACGTGGTCCAGACCGAACGGCTATTCCTAGGCCGAACGGTTCCCCTTAGGCCGCCACCAGGGCGACCACCCATACTGAATGACCGTCTTGGCCGACCAACCACTAGGCCGACCGCATGGTTAGATTATAAACAGTAATAGTTCATTAAAGCCCCTAATGAAGATTAAGGCGTGATTGGGCCATCATCAAGCCCACAAAAGGTAAAACCCCATTACGGCTAGTATAAATAAAGGTCTCAAGTATGACTTCAGACGAGGTTGCATAAGATGCACTATATACATGCATTACTTACCGCTCAGTTAAATTACTAACTTGAGCGTCAGAGTGCCTTTGACAGGTACCCGCTTGTCCGACTCGAAGGAGGAGGGAGGACGAACAACTTGGAACGTGAGGAGGATCTAGGTGGTCGTCCGGCCTTCAGTGAATTCGTCTACCCCTCAATGTGTTCGTCTAGTCATCAAGAGACGTCCAGCTAGTCTTCAACGTTCGTCCAGTCCGCCCCAAGCCCCGTCCGGTCCGTAGCGTCTACAGCGTTTGTCTGCCCAGTCTTTAGCATCCGCTAGTAGGAATGTTTTAGTAGGGTCACACCAGATTCGACCAGAACACTTTTCATGTTAATTGGTAAGGTAAAAATCGCAGGAATCCTCATTGAAGTAATATACTAATACTATCAATTAACAAAGGAAACATGCAAATAGTACACACCTTCTCAAGATCCAGTAGATATGCCAAAGGGTGATTCTGCCCATGTAATTATAAATTGATTTAGTTTTTGCCTTTATGGACTATTGTAATAATTTAAGTGTACCTCATCTTCTGCATGGCTCATGCACACGAAAGGTCTATAGATCTTCCACACTTGTCAAGTGCACGGTTCTCACTTTCATCTGATGGTAATGCCCGTTCGGTTTCTTCATTACCACCGTTCGATTTAAGAACAACACCACTTCTGCAACACCTGTTCGGTCTGAAGACAACACCTCCTCTTCAGCAATCGTTCGTTCTGATGACAACATCTCTTCTACAGCAACCGTTCAGTATGAATGCAACATCTCATCTTCAGCAACCGTTCGGTCTGATAACAACATCTCTCATACCGCAACCGTTCGGCCTGAAGACAACATCTCTTCTTCAGCAACCGTTGCATTTGAAGACCGTTCGGTATATATGCATACCAGATACAAAAGTGGCGGATTGTCATTAGACAATTAAAGTAGTTAATAGGTTTATATTTATTTCAACACACCCCTCTAAAACTAAACTCTGTCAAAAACTATAGTTGGCTCTAGTGCCGTTGCCAAAATTCTCTTCATCTTATGCGAATCTTTGGGATTGACCATCGCTATTTCCACTCTTACTTTCACTGACTGAATCAGTATGACTGATCAATTCCCTTTCTGAACTTCGGCTTGATTTTTATCTGGTTTCCTTCATCTCTTCTTTCGACGTTTGTCTCTTTTTTTACCATTCCTATGCTCATATTTCCTAGATCTCCTTTTCTTCTTCTGTCTATGATCCCTAATATTAGTTGCAGCTAGACACTGAACGTTAGTGGTATTCAAATTTACCTTAAAGGTCCTGTTCTTGGCGAGAGGAGCATTGATCAGAAGTTGTTGTCTTTTGTCAAACACTTCGATGAGGTTCTCATGCATTGACATGGTATAGCCTTTCTCCAGGAGTTGTCCAAGGCTTAACAAGTTGCTCTTCATTGTTGGGACGTACAGCACATCGTCCATATATGCGACTCCATCATTCTTGCACGTGATCAGAACTCTACCAACTTCTATCGTCGTCACCGTGCTATCATCCTCGAATCTCACACTGCTTCTCACTCTCTGATCAAGATTCGCCAACCAATCTCTCCTTCCTGTGATGTGGTTAGAACACCCCGTGTCCAAGTACCAAGATGACTCATCTTCTGCATGGCTCATCTCACTTGAAAGCAAGAAGGTCTATAGATCTTCCACACCTATCCAGTGCACGATTCCCACTCTCATCTGATGGTAACGCCCGTTCGGTTTCTTCATTACCACCGTTCGGTTTAAGAACAACACCACTTCTGCAACACTCGTTCTGTCTGAAGACAACATCTCTTCTTCAGCAATCGTTCAGTCTGATGACAACATTTCTTCTATAGCAACCGTTCAGTCTGAAGACAACACCTCCTCTTCTACAACCGTTCAGTCTGATGACAACATCTATTCCACAGCAACCGTTCGGTCTGATGACAACATCTCTTCTTCAGTAACCGTTGCATTTGAAGACCGTTCTTGGCGAGAGGAGCCTTGGTCAGAAGTCGTTGTCTTTTGTCAAACACTTCGATGAGGTTCTGATTCATTGACATGGTATAGCCTTTCTCCAGGAGTTGTCCAAGGCTTAACAAGTTGCTCTTCATCGTTGGGACGTACAACACGTCGTCCATATATGCGACTTCATCATTCTTGCACGTGATCAGAACTCTACCAACTTCTTCTGCCGTCACCGTGCTATCCTGATTGAATCTTGAGTTTAGAATTTTTTTCAGGTTTTGAATTGCTTATCCTTTTTAAATGCATCCATGACTGAAACTCCATAGAATCTGTCTCGGCTTTTGTTATTTGTAGCCAGTGGCGTTGAATGAATTCTTACATAACTTAATATGCTAACCAGAATCTTGAAGATTTCAAAAATTGGATTTCTTTGACTTCCCCAGGACACTAGTAGTGCTGGCTCATCAAGTGTATCTTCCAAAGGAAAAACAACAATCTGGTATGGAGGTCTGAATAAAAAGAGAAACATAAACCAAGTTGGGAGCTGCATCTAGGTGGTGACAATTTAAATAGATGAATAACTTTGAAAGAACTAGATTAGGTTAGTGTTATGGCGAGCTCAAAGGCATATTTTAGGTTTTCTTTGCTTATGTTTTCTTTTTCTACTTGCTATTCTACTCGTGTCTTCTCTTCTTCTTCCAACAGCATATGCAGAGAAGGTGTCGCTGGTGGAGGAGCGGAGGAGCGGAGTTAGGGTGGAGATGAAGGAGGTGAAGGTGGAGGTGACGATGGAGTCGTAGGAGGATAAAAAGAAGAAGAAAAACAACATGGCAGAGAGTAAAGAGGGAAGCTGGCATCAGACATGTCATCGTAGTTTGCCACATCAAACAAAAGTTAACGCATCCAAAATTAGAGATTATTTATAACAGTTTTAATACTACGATGACTAAAATGAATAAAACTTTCGAAGAAGGGCTAAACCCAAAATCGCATGATAGTTAAGGGACTAAAAACATATTTAACCCTTAAATTTAAAATTAATTTGAGAACTTTTCTAAATATATAATTAAAAGCATAAATTTTATATTCTGAATTATATAATTTGAAACAAAATAAAATATATATTTCAATTAATATAAAATTTTGCATTTTAAATTATATAATCTAAAATGTATTATTTATTTTATTTTTTGGAGTGAATAATTCAAAATATAAATTTTAGAGTTTAAACAACACAATTTGAACAAAAAATTAAAAATATATTTCAAGTTATACGAACTAAAACATAATATATATATATATATATATATATATATATATATATATAATATGAAAAAATACAAAATCTGAATTATATCTTCAGAATTCAAATTCATTTTGAATTATTAACACAGAATGCAAAATCTGCATTCTGATTTGACAATCCAAAAGTTTTCCAAGTCTGTGTAAGTTTGTAGTGTAACGGGAGAGAATAGTGCGGAGGAGGAAAAAGATTGATATTAAATAGGGGTTAAATATGTTTTTCGTTCCTTAAGTATCACACAATTTTGGTTTTAGTCCCTACTCAAAACTTAGATGGTTTTCAGTCCTTATAGTTTTGAAATTCTTACTATTAGTCCTTAAAATTGGATGGCGTTAACTTTTGTTTGACGTGGCTAACGAATAGTCCACGTGTCATGCCATCTGACTACTTTTAATTGACGTGGCAGTAAAGGTATGGTGGTCGGTCAACCTGGTGGGTGGTCGGCCACTCAGTCTGGTGGTCGGCATGGTAGTCTTTGCCCATAACCGTTTGGTATTTTTCCAACACCGTTCGGTCTTTCATATATTGCACTTCACCCATCACCATAATCGTTCAATCTTTGCCCAACACCGTTTGGTCTTTCATATATTGAACTCCACTCGTCACCATATCCGTTCGGTCTTTTGCCTAACATCGTTCGATCATTCCCCAACAACAGACATTATGGTCGACCATCCACCAGGTCGACCGACCACCACACCTTTACTACCACGTCAATTAAAAGTAGTCAGGGAAGGTGGCATCACACGTAGACTGATCGTTAACCACATCTACTAGAAGTTAACGTCGTTCAATTTTAAGAACTAGTAGTAAGATTTTTAAAACTATAAGGAATAAAAATCATCAAAGTTTCGAGTAGGAACTAAAACCAAAATCATGTGAGACTTAAGGGACGAAAAACATATTTAACCCTTATTTTTTTATTGCGTATTTTGTCTTTCAAAATATCGAGTTAAATAAACATGTAAATTTACCTTTTTAGGTAGCTATTGTTAAAAGATAAATGAATTTTTATTTTTTAAACAAATTATTTTTATCCTTTTAACTCTAGTTAATGTTGTCTTTATTTCTACCACTTTCGATTTTGGACACATTTATATAATTTTTTAAATTGTTTATTCTATGATTCAATTTTCGAACAATCTTTACCTTATAGTCTTTTTCTATTCACACATAAATTGGGTTTTTTAGTCTACTTATTTTCATATAAATAAATCTAATAGATTAAGTTTCATGATTCTTTCCATTATTAAAAAAAATCAAAGTTGTACCATAAAATTGAAGATAACTATAGTTTGAAAGAAATATTTATTTAAATTTAAGAGTTAAGATATTAAAATGAATATTTTAAAAGGTAAAAAAAACACAAATTTAATTAAAGAAAAAACTACAAGCATAGTTTAAGTTATAAACTATACCCATATATTTTTAATTTCAGAAATCATACGATATATTGTCACTGTTCACACTGAGAATACTCAACCTTCTGTTCCACGAAACCAGGAAATTGGCCCTTGCTCTTAAGACCTGAAATACGTTTTCGGTGCCCACGACCTTGTCTGTGTTGTTCCCATTCATGTAATCCTCTAAGAACGCGATCTCCACACGCCTGTCAAAAGGAAGGTTCGTAAGAAAACAGAATGTTTGAGTTTGATGATGCAAGTCACAAACTCCTTGTAGTAATTCATACAGAAAGATTTGTCATCCAAATGAAAGATTTTCGAGAAACAAAAATCCGACAGACGGTAGTTTAACAAATTGCTTCCACTTGTTTTTTTCTGTAGGTGAAAATTGTATTGCAATGCAGAACGCCATAAGGATCACCACACTCGTTTTCCAGAGTAAAAAGAACATTCATGTAAGTTATTAACAAAAAAAAAATGTCTCACGAAGGTGGATCATAAAATATTACAGACCTTGCATACGTATTGTGTCCAGAGGTCCCTTTGCATTATTTTCATCCCTGTGTCATTTGAAGCCCCAAAGGTGGATGACAAGCTTCCATTCTCACTCAAGAAAGATTTAACTATCTTCACAGCAGGTTCAACTACTTGGCGTGCCCATGCATTTTCTGATTTGCCTGCAACATAACTAAATGAATGTAATCCAATGATATTACACGAGCTAATTGATGAACATAGAAAATACAGGGAACATGATTAAAACAGCTTACTCGATATTGCTTCTGTGGAATCAACGTAGTATATGTTCCAACCAAACAATGTTTGCAGTCGACTGAGCATCCTCTTCTGTCATGAAGATAGCTTCAATATTAATGTCATACTTTAAGCTTCCGTACAAACCTCAATAATTCATTGTCACCAACGAATATTGATCAATTACATTATTTAACGTTTCCGTTATCATGGCCCTGAATCCACCTACTTGCCAAATACAACCTTTCACACTCTCACACACGTAATAGAACAATAAACGAATGATAATGGATAAATGAATCTCTTTTATTGATGGTAATATCTGAATAAACAAGAGTAAACAATAATTGGAAGCATAACCTCCTTCAATTACTTTGGAAGCATAACCTCCCTCACAAGACAATAATGTCTGTCACAAAACTCAATAATCAAAAGCATACCCTTAACCATAGACTCTAACTTTATTTATACTAATTATTTCTTGCACATCTCTTATTAAATATTTCCCTAGAATATATCTGCATTTAATATAAATATCCCTATATTTAATATAAATATCCCTATATTTAATATAAATATCCCTATATTTAATATAAATATCTCCCCATATATTATCTTAGCATATATCCTTAATTATAAATATCTTATATTGAATATTTCTTAGGATATATATATTTATTTACTCTAATTAACTTATACTGAATATTCTCTCTTATTGTGCTTCTTTTAATGTAATTAGCTCTCGCCCCCCTAACTGCTGCGCAGTTAAGATGGTGATTCTTCAACCGTTCAACTCAGGTCCTTCCTGCTTCCCACTGTTCGGCCTGGTTGCTCCCTGCCTCCCACCGTTCGGCCTGGTCGCTCCCGTTGTCACCGTTCGGCCTGACCATTCCCCTTTGTCCACCGTTCGGCCTTACCTCTCAATGCCTTCCACCGTTCGGCCTTTACGGTCAATACCGTTCGGCCTCACTTCCCTCCTACCTTTCTTCTCCTTCTCATTACCTCCCAACCCTTACCATTATCTCCCACCTTATACCCTAACATTACACCCTGCTGCAAAACAACCTTGTCCTAAAGGTTGGAATCGGGGAGCTTGATCTCATGGCTCCTCATCAATTCAGGTCGGGAGGCTCGGGTGGTGGCCATCCCTCCTCATCTTTCGCCAATATCGTGACTCTCAAGCTCCTGTCCGGACAGTAATGAGCAGAACCGAACCGATCACCGCATCTAAAGCACCTTCCTTCTTCCCTCCGTTTCACAAAGTACCCCATCAGCTGTGCATCGGGTATTGTTTCCGTTTGGCCTACCAAGACTTCGAATTCTTGGATGTATTCCTCCACGGTTCCTGATTGTTTACAGGCCGCCAGTCTCTCAAAGACGGTTCCCCGGTTTCTTCCTCCGAAATGGATCACCATTGACTCTTTTAATCCTGACCACAAACGGTTCCTGGCCTTCTCCCTCCAAAATCTGAACCAGTGTCCCGCGATTCCCTCCATGCTGATATAGGTTGGGCGCAACTTCTCTTCCTCCGATACTCCTTGTAGCTCAAAGAATTTGTCCGCTCTATTGATCCAATTCAACGGATCACTTCCTTCAAAAATGGGTAGATCTACCCTTTTCCTCCAATTCGGATGCTCCTCTCGGTGTCCACCATCTAGCCTGCCACCATCTCTCTCGCCCTCCTCCTCCTTTCTCCCGTTGACAGACCCCTGACTTCCATCTGAGTTTCCTTCATGTCATCGACCTCGCTCTCCCATCACCTTCACTAGTTCCAGGACCGCTGCCTCCAATCCTCCCATGGAGATTTCTATGACCTCCAGTTTCCCTTCAATTGCATTTACTCTTCCCTCCATGATGTCTTTCCTCCTCTCAATAGGATCCGACAGTTTCCTCCCTTGACGAATCCGGTAGGTCGGACCAATTGTTACGTACCTGAGTACGTAAACTAGTCAAATACAACCTTTCACACTCTCACACACGTAATAGAACAATAAACGAATGATAATGGATGAATGAATCTCTTTTATTGATGGTAATATCTGAATAAACAAGGGTAAACAATAATTGGGAGCATAATCTCCTTCAATTACTTTGGGAGCATAACCTCCCTCACAAGACAATAATGTTGTCACAAAACTCAATAATCAAAAGCATACCCTTAATCCTAGACTCCAACTTTATTTATACTAATTATTTCCCGCACATCTCTTATTAAATATTTCCCTAGAATATATCTGCATTTAATATAAATATCCCTATATTTAATATAAATATCTCCCCATATCCTAGCATATATCCTTAATTATAAATATCCTATATTGAATATTTCTTAAGATATATATATTTATTTACTCTAATTAACTTATACTGAATATTCTCTCTTATTGTGCTTCTTTTACTATAATTAGCTCTCGCCCCCCTAACCGCTCGCATTTAAGATGGTGATTCTCAGGTCCTTCCTGCTTCCCACCGTTCGGCCTGGTCGCTCCCTGCCTCCCACTATTCGCTCTGGTCGCTCCCTGCCTCCCACCGTTCGGCCTGGTCGCTCCCTATCTCCCACCGTGTTCGGCTTGGTCGCCCCCGTTGTCACCATTCGGCCTGACCATTCCCCTTTGTCCCCATTCGACCTTACCTCTCAATGCCTTCCACCGTTCGACCTTTACGGTCAATACCGTTCGGCCTCACTTCCCTCCTACCTTTCTTCTCCTTCTCATTACCTCCCAACCCTTATCATTATCTCCCACCTTATACCTTAACAAACACTAATTCTAGGAAGCACAGGAAAACGCTAATAATAATACAAATAAATTATAGAAAAAACAAATAAATAGTCATACTGTACAGCCGAATGGCAGGTGAACTAAATGCTCTACAGAAAGGACAATGTATTTCAAACGTCTAAGTCAAAATTATTAATCATCTCAGTGGTACTGGCAATTTTCTATAACTTGTGAATACAGAAAATGACATTTTCAGTTTCCTTGCATGCTCGGCCAAAATAATTTCATCCAAGAATGCTTGTTTAAGGAAGTCAGAAAACAAAAGACATTATTTTTTACCTGTCGGCGAACAAGTCTCCTGGTATTAACCTTTACTTTTTCAATTGCTTCTTCCAAAAGAATTATGGATTCAGTATCATTGGAAGATCTCACCAACTCCATCAAATTACTATTAAACAAGGTCTTGCCCTTTTCTACCCTGGATCCTTCAGTCAGTTCCCTCTCTCTTTCATACATGTCTTTGACAACACAAGTTCTAAGAAGAGGCTCGAATTCACGGACACCAATGGCCTGCCGCAAACCTCTAGTATAATCTGCATTCAAATTATAAATGTCATAGACTTCATTGAGTAATCCATCGTCCATCATGCAATCTACCCTCTGCTCTACATATCTGTCCAGTACAGGGAGAGATGCATCCACACATATAAAACAACAATCATATCTTAAGTTGTCAACTTGACCCCAATTCTGCCCTGCCACAAGTAAGACCAATATTATTTATAAGGGGAAAAAAGAATCACCAGACATTGCAACAAAACATTAGCAAGTTAAACATCCTTTTTCCATTATTGATCCACTTGATACCCACACCAATTGTCCATCAATAGAACAGAATGAGTATAGTGTGGTAATGTGATTAGTGGGAAAAATAATTATATAACTATACGTAGACAAAGGGAAAAGAGATCATATTGAAATTCCAGTAATTGACTATTGGCAAAGAAAACAAACCTCTGCTGCCTTTCCTTGAAAAACTTTACTAGGAAGAACACCCGTGCGAGTGTACAAATTAATATATTGATTTATCTGAAACCCATTAAAACACAAGTATGCGGGTTGATGATTCCCAATTAGGCACTTCATATATATTTAAATGTTATAAAATGAATTGAAAAACCATATGGCTTGGTCCCAATAGATGTACAACACGCTGGAACTTTAAAATCATAAGACTACAATAATAAACATACTTATAAATGCCTTATATATTTTATGAATTAAATTTAAATAAATTAATAATGTAAATGCTTAGTTGCAAGCCAATTTTGTAAAGTTGAACTAGACCTAAATTTACTTTCTAAGATGGTATCGAGGTCTACCTTAACAAGGTTTAGTCTTTGGCATGAAGGGTTGTACTTATACATGCTCTAATTTTATATGAATTAAATTTTAAATAAATTAATATGCAGATGTTCGTTTGCAAGCCAATTTTGTAGAATCGAGTTAGATCTAAATTTACTTTCTAAGATGATATCAAAGTTTATTTTAATAAAGATTGTTGCACATATTGTACCACCTGCACAAGTATTTAGTTCCACATGCAAGATGCTTAATCCTTAGCATGAAGGGTAGTACTTATACATGCTTCATATATTAAATGAATTAAATTTAAATACATTAATAATATAGATGATTGTTTGCAAGCAAGTTTTGTAAAACTGATTTTGGTCTAACTTCACTTTCTAAAGTAGTATCAAAGCTTACCTTAATAATAAGGTTTGTTGGTCATATCGTGTTACCTGCACAAATATCTAGTTCCATATGCGAAATTTATACTCCTTGGCATGAAAGACTATATTAAAGATTTTACATTAACTAGAGATATAACTAAATTATAGTATATAAACTAATACAGATATCATCTTGCAAGTTTATTTCTTAGGATAGAGTTGGACCTAAATCCACTTTTTAAGAGTCGTTATACCATCATAAACTGCCATGCATATTCGGATGCTGACTTTTGCAACAACTATTTTAAAAGTAAAATTTTGACTGATATTTAACTGGTGGACGATGTAAAAGTTTTTACATAGGCATTCAACAAAACTGAACTCATTATAAACAGAAAAACCATCATGGAATTGTTGCATACGTAACTCCAAGTGCACAAATAAGACGGACCTTTCATTGTACCTAGAACTGTAAATGATAAATAATCAAATTATACTCAACCTTTCTATGGTTATTTGGATGGATTCTATTAGCAGCAACTGGATCAATATCCTTGAGCAGATCATAACCATAGCTTGAACCATCATTTTCAGCAGGGAAACTGTTCTCAGACTGCGTGATGCCTATAAAATTACAAATGCAATAAAGGATAAGTATATATCAATTGAAATAGAAAAAAAAAAAAAAAGTAAAGTAAGAGAAAGCACCAAATACATAACAATATACCAGGTGGGTCACCCAAACAGCTTTCATCCATATCTTCGGCAGAATCATCTAGAAGAAACGGACTCACAAGAGCCTGAAGAGGATTAATAAGTAGAAATCAGCCATATAAGTACATTATTAATCATTATAAGAAATTCAAATAAATAAATAAAATTAAGAACACAACAAGACACAAAGAACGCATCACTCAAAATCCCAACCTGGATATAGTAATTTGTACCCCCAACTATAACAGGCAAATGATTGCGAGCCACTATGTCATCAATAATCTGAAAATTAAAATAATAATAATAATAGCAAATAACAAATAATAATAATAATATTAATAATAAGTGGATTCTCTTGATTCATCGATTAAGACATACGGGAATAGCGGAATCCCGAAACGCTTTAGCCGTGAATTCTTCGTTGGGGCTTACAGTTCCCAAGAGATGATGCGGCACTCCTGCAGCAAATTCGAAACGTGATTTCAGAAACGGAACGGGATTGGCATGGAGAATAATCAGGTGCGGCGAGGGTACTGTGGTACCGTTTTGGTGAGAGAGAGGGAGTTTGTTGGCGAGAACATCAAGGCCGCGGTAGACCTGCATGGAATCAGCGTTGATGACTTCTATGGGGAATTGAGAGGCTAAATCAACGGCAAGCTTCGACTTCCCGGAAGCTGTGGGTCCCATTATGACAACCACCTTCGGTCGTTCACCGTCGGTAGAGTTTGAAGTCACTGTGCTCTCTGACGCCATTGTTAACGTTTCTTTCACTCTACGTTCTTCCCCTAATGTCAGCTTTGTTGGGACAAAATATTCGAATTATTTCCATAGGTTTTAGGGTTTCAATGGAAAAATTACATTTCTCTATTTATTTCTATTTTAATTTATTTTTATATTTTATTTTTTCATTTGTTTTGATTATTATATTTTTTTTTACTTAGTTGATTTTTTTTTAAAATTCAATTGAGTTCCAAGTGACTTATTAAATTAGTATTAATGAACTTTAAAAGCGTCATGTGATAAAATCAATATCTAAAATAAAATGAAAAAGAATATAGAAAATTAATTCTGATACTACTTTTAAATTTTTTTAATACTAATTTAATAAGATAAAACATATTAAATCTTTTAATAAAAACTTAATTGAATATCAAGTGGAGAATAAATATAAGAATTAAATTATTAATTAAATCTAATTTATAATTTTTTTTAAAATTAGATTTATCTATGTATTTATCTCTTGATAATATTCATCTCTTATATAATTAATTTTCAATACCTGTTTAATTTATAACAATTATAAATAATTTAATATATATTATCTTTATTTTGTTTTTACACTTTTAATCAATTTTTCACTTGTTCTCGTACTTTTTATATTTACTTATACTTTTTAAACTTTATACTTTACAGTTTCTTAATAAATATTGATTTTTATTGTATAATAAAAGAAATAATATAAAATATTTGAATAAGTGATATCACCAAGGAGATATAAACTTATTATACATAAAAAATTATCTTATAAAATTTTAATTTTTTATTGTTATCAAATGAAACTGATACTCATATTTACCAACATTTTAAGAATAAGTATATGTGCAAAATGTTGACAAATTGAACAACTCCTTTAGTGTTACTGATATAGTTAAGTTTTGTGTTCGTGACATCAATTGGGTAAGTTGGAACATGAAAAAATTGATTGGTTTAATGGAATATTTTCATTCATAAAAAAAAAGGTTAAATATGTTTTTCTCTATAACGCGATTTTGGTTTTAGACCATACTCAAAACTTTGATAGTTTTTAATTCTCATAGTTTTGAAACTTTTAGTGTTAGTCCTTAAAATTGAATGACGTTAACTTTTAATATATGTGGCTAACTGTCAGTCCACGTGTGATGTCACCTTTCCTGACTATTTTTAATTGACGTGGCAGTAAAGGTGTAGCGGTCTGGTGGGTGGTCGATCACTCGGTCTGGTGGTCGGTCGGCTTGGTGGGTTCTATTACAATCAACAGAACACAATAGAAGCGGACTATGTAAAAGACCGAACGGTGTTGGGCAAAGACCGAGCTGTTATGGGCAAAGACCACCATGCCGACCACCAGACCGAGTGGCTGACCTCCCACCAGGCCGACCGACCACCACACCTTTACTGCCACATCAATTAAAAGTAGTCAGGTGACATGACACGTGGGCTGACCATTAGCCACGTCAAACAAAAGCTAACGCCATCCAACTTTAAGGACTAATAGTAAGAGTTTCAAAATTATGAGGACTAAAAACCATCAAAGTTTCGAGTAGGGACTAAAACCAAAATCATGTGATACTTAAGAGACGAAATACATATTTAACCCAAAAAAAAATAGATGTTTCTGAATGTTCAGTTTGAATACACATCTCAATCAAATGACAAGAACTTTTGCAATGTTCAGAATTTAGGTGTCTGTCTAATGCAGATTTCCTAATCAAATTCTCAAAATACAATGAAATCACAAATTATGTCACATTACAATACAACCACATGGTTCTAGTTACATCACACAGAAGTAAGGTTACTTGTATTAGCATTAATTTCAGTTCAGGGTATCTACGTTTTTGCTTAACTCCTCCAACTTCTTCATCCTCAACTTCTCACTTTCAGTCACCAGCTATCCCAACATTCATGGAACAAACAGAAAAAAAGACAAGTTACGAAACAATTTCAGAAAGTTTTGTACTCACTCAAATCAACAAAGAAATTCTTACCTCCATTAGTTTGGTAACAAGTTGAGCTTTTTCCTTGTTTTTCTCATTGAAAGCATCAAGGGCTTCCTTATATTCTTTTTCCTGTGAGTCCAGAAAAGAGATAAATGAAAATATGAAAATTATGTTTAAATCAGTTAAGTATTTTTTATCCATAAATTTGGAAACGAAATTGAAATTAGTCTGTCTTAAAATTCAATATATTTTAGTCTCAAATTTGAAAATGAATGAATATAATCTTTCTAATTTAATGATGTTAATTTTTTTGTGTTAATCACACTGTTCAGGTTAGCATTTGAGCTGAAAGTGGTAAGTGACGTAAACAACTCAAACATCATTCTGAAACAATATTTAACATGTAAAAAAAAGTTAATATTATTACTTATATCTATTCATTTTTAAAGTTTAAAGACTAAAATATATGAAAGATTGAGATATAGAGAAATTTCACGTTTACGAAACTAAAAGCATATTTAAGTCTTCTTTATTTAATACTTAACTAATTCTCTTGTTATCTGTCAAACCATTTTTGAAAGTAAAGTAGTATCAACAAAGGTGAGTTATGATTGGTTTATGGTTCATATTTCCCTCAACCCTTTTCTTTATTTAATTTTTTGTAGGCATAATGATGCAAAAGAAGCAGCATGAGGAATTTGAAATCTGCCACTGAACCAAATAGATCATTTTCTACATGGACATTTGAACACAATTATTAATAATGAACAGCTTAACCACTAAATAATCATGTCCACTTTGCCTCTCAGTTGATGAGACAACATGGGGCCAAGAAAGCAAGCATGGCTAATTGATTAAATTCTATTCAGTGCTCAAGTGTTTGTATCAAAAGCTGTGTAAGTAAACCAGATAGGGATCACTTAAGAATGGATTTTAGAAATGTCAAAAAGCAAACAACTGTAAACAGTTGGAAAACTTCACCTTTCTCTGGCAGGTTTGGCCCAGTGGCTTTAACTCTTTGTTCACACTGTCTATCTTCTTTCTAACCATTGCAACTTCCTTCCTCAATGGATCTGTCAGACCCTCAAGCTCCTACAACATCGTATTCAGTTTTTCAAACAATTACTATTCAAATATGGTGACATGTTATAAGTACTTGTCCAAGAACAAGGAAAAATAACCAATACACAGCACACATGACACAGCAATTGCCCAGTTTCTGATCATCACTTGAAGATTTTGAGAAAATTAAAAGGAAACAAACTTTCTGATCAGATTAGTATATTTTTCCCTATACCTTAAGTTTATTGGCGTGTTTGGGAAGAGAAGCTAGAAATCAGGTCTGAGAGATAGAAACTATACCTATTGGAATGTGGAACCAAACACGCTGTATATTGATTTATATGTAAAACACAAAAGAACAGAAAACAAATAAAGCATGAAAGCTTAGAGGTAAGCCAAAAGCATTGTGACACTTACTTCTCTAATCTCAGCCAAGCGTTTTGTTTCCTCCTCTACTCGACCCAGATAAGCGTGAACCTTATCCCTCACCTCCATTTTCTTCCTCTCAATTTCTTCTTCCTTTGCTCTGAACATTGCCAAAGCTGATCTTGACATCTCCTCTTCCTTGTCATCCCTCATTGGACTCTGGTTGACGTTAATCATCCCTGAATTTCTCACACGCTGCACATTTGTTTGTTGTTGGTGTTGCTCATATGGCTGTTTTGGTGTTGCCATTATTGCACCACAGTCAATAACACTCTTTTCCTCTCCCAGGCCTGTTATCTCCCGTTTTCTTTCTCTGTTTTTTTTTTCTCTTTTCCTTGGAATGATGGCTCCACTTTCCCCTAAGGTGCTTATAAACAGGACTGGCTTTAAGGGTGTGAGAGCAAGTAGTTTGTGTTGTTAACAAACCTTAGAATAAGCCCAAATGACAGATATGACTGCCAAAAGCTATGAAGTTAACAGTGGATTTATCTTCTCTAAACAAATACTTAGTGTTTTCCCTGTCAACTTTATTCACAAGCCAACTTGATTATGGCACCATCAAAGTTCTAGTATTGGATTTGGAAGGTGTTATACGTTGAGAGTATAAATGTTAATCTTTGACTACACTTCTCCTTTTATTATTCTCTGAAAACTTAGTGAAGAATCTTTATGAGAGTGCTTTGGTTAGGTAGCAATTTTCTCAAGTTGGTATATTGGCATATTCAGCTAACGACTGTTCCTCAACATGGTATCAATAGTTGATGTATGGACCAAAAAATTTACACAGACGCGTGTATATATGTAGCTATATACCTGCTTCCCCAAGGTAACTTGGAGGATCATATCATCTTTTTACCACTTTTAATATGGCAAATATTTTTAGATCTTTTAAGGTAGCATATATATAGGTATTTTTCTTAAGAAGTTTCTAAGGAGCATTGGTAATTATATAAGTGCTTTCTTTAAGATAGAAAAGTGCTTGGACCATAAGTTTTGGTTGAGGAGTGAACAGAAAGGGTCACCTACTGATATATAAAGCTTGAATGTGGGAGAGCCTTAGGAAGCAAGACAGAGTAGGAGAACTGGCAGTACCCAGTTGCCTTTATAGAAAATTATTACCCATATGGACGACCAGCCCAAAAATGCATTTTCTGGAACAGAAAGTCACATACTCACACAGCTTGGCACTGTAAGAGAGGAGCTTCCAGCTTATGTTCTAAATAATTGCTCACTCGCATTACACTGGGCCAAGCACCATTGAGTTCCACTCGATGAATCTAGGTGTGAAAAGTGAAAAGTGAAAACACAGCATTATCTTATAATCATCTTTCATTTTTAAGATAATATTTTTCGTGGATGTGACGACCTTTTTGATTGAGTTAATATACGAATGAGTTTGAGATTGTTTAAAATTTCTTCTACAAACGCATATAACAAGAATGATTTAAGCAGGGAAAGTACAACACGAGTAAATGCATGAAAGAGTGGATGGTGAATACTTTACAGCCTGACTTGTGATCCTTCATTATTAGTTAGTGTTCGTCATAGTTTTTTTTTTCTTTTGTTACATCATCATTGATTAGTATGTTGAATAGCCAATTAGAGTATCTCATCAAATTAATCATGCACTTGGATTGTTCTTAGAATTTCATCACTTCCTAAGTATACTCAGAAGTCAGAAAAGCTTAAAAGTGAATCCAACTCTGTCAAGCGTGGTGTATACATTCAAAGATCTGCTGACTTATTGGAGGCATATGAATGTTATATGCCCCACAGTCCACCCACCAAAAAATTAGTCTCCAGCTTAGTTGTTAGTTGCTGTGCTCTTGTTTTTGGGTTTTGACCGTCCATGAACTTCTTAGTATCTGAATTTTGATCAGCAGCGTTGAATATCTGAGCTGTATAACTGCTGCGACTTAGAGAGCAGTACCTACTGGCTGTGGTACGTCATGTCGAGCTTTGAATTGCATAGGCCCACCGTATCACATTTCCACTGAATCTATCCTGCAAAAGATTTTTGCTTTGCCTGCTCATAATAAGAATTTGTTTGCTGCTTGTGTAATACTCTTTTGGTACGTGATCAAACAAAACCTCGAGGAAGACAAAGTACGCGCAGGACTTGCAGCCACATATTTTCAACTAAGGGGCAAATCTGTGCTTACATTCACGCACTTGACAAAATATGCTTTGATCACTGTTAAGCAGATTGCTTCCTTCTTCAATGACAAAGTTGCCGCTTAACAGCGTGTTTGGACCGAGAAAAATTGCCTTTAGTGTTTTGTGCTTCCGATTTAGGCAGAGAACACTCGCACCCAACCACATCATACAAACTCAGAATCTTGGAAGTATTGAATCAAGATTCTAATGATAACGTGTTTTATTTTCAGTTAGACTTTTCTAAATCATGGTACGGGAAAAAACTACGACATTTACCCAAACCATGGTTGGGGTTAGAGACCTCTCCAATATAAAACCAAATATGCATTATAAATACAAATTCTATGGAGTTCCAATCCGCACTTGGTTTCCACCTTAAGACCATTTCACAGGTTCCTGCCACCACCTATAGCTTAAGGGCAACTTCTCACCAAGTAATTCCACTGGACGACACACCATAAAGAAAAAACTGAAATGCATAACGACCGATGAGGAAAGCCGTTGAGCTTGTCTAACGCATGCAAAAGAAGGGGCAAAGCATAAACCAGAATCTAATGCCAGCAGTCTGAGCCAATTCACCCAATTTGATTTTATAAAACATACAATGAACAACTTTCGTTATAAAGTTATAAACCCCAATGGCAGTCAAAATCTGCAACTAAGAAATTTTATTAAGAGAACAAACATAAATGCAAGGGTAACCAGTGGTCCATATTAAGGAGGCTATGGTTGTTTTGTGTCGCAAATAGCCACCTCCTCAATTCGAAATTCCCAGGTCATTCTTTCTTTCCAATTCCATGCGACATATTATAGATTCCTCGTCCCTGGACAAAATGCATAACACAGTGTCGATATAACATGATTCCAAAAAAAATGGAGAATTGGAGATATACTGATAACGAAGTCAACAGAGACAAGTAAAAAGACCATATTACAATTAAACTTACAATCAGATAAAGTGATGATGCAGCCAAAGCCAGAGGTATGGCCACAGATGTAACCTTATCCATGGGTCCCTTCAAGTAGGTATGCTTGGGAATATTCTGGAAATATTTTTGCTTCTCAAAAAGCTTTTCACGTGGTCTAAATGGTGCTTCCGACATCCTGCATACCAAAGCCAAGGATTATCTCATTTTTTCCCAATTATCTAAAATAGGAAGAAAACATAGCATGAAATGAATTGAAACAAAACAGGACTTGAAGGATGCTCTCCCCCGCTTTTGTCACCATCACAAACATACCAGATAGAGAGAAGTACTTGAAGCTTTACCTAGTTCCAACTTAGGCATCGAACGAAGCAGGAGAGAAACAAAAGATAAAAAAGGAACAACGCGATAAATATATAACTGAAGCACCATACTACCAAAAACTAGAATATCAAATAAAGTGGGGATTTTCAGGTGAACAAGAAGATACAAAAGCTATATAGCAAAACTCCAGTGCAGACAATTTTCAGTTTCATCAGATAATATCTAAGATGTTACATTAGAAACAGCTCTACATATACAGTGAAACAGCTTTCCAAACTCCAGTGAGTAACAAACTATATCTTGCTACATTCTCCTCACCACTCCAAAGTCTCTTGACCAAGTACCATTGTATACTATAAATTGTAGCAGGTACAACTGTTCGTAGACCAAGCACACTGCCCCGTATTTTCGTAAATTGAATGAATTGATCATTCAAAAAATGCAAATATGAGGTTATGGATGTGCAGGAGAAGTGACTGGGGTAAAGGTGGTTATAATTATAAACTATTCGTCAATTATTCGAGCAAATATCATTATATACGTGCCAAAAGAACATTACAGAATTGACATCACCAAATGCTTGCCACTACTGCTTGGGAACAAAGGTATGCCTAACCCTAATGTTATTTTGCACAACTTGAACTTCTTCACAGTTTCATAATTCAACAGAACACTAAATAAATAATCCCACACACACGTAACAGATGAAAAACAAAATTGAAGCATCAATTCGACTAACAACCAGAAAACAGGGAAAACAACAAAATATCCGGATTTAATTGAGAAGACAAAATCGAATACAGCAACAGATTGAACAATGATAAAAACCAGATTCGTGGATAAGGCACACTGTTTGAATATGATCAAAACAGAAGAATTTGGCAAAATTGATTTAACTAGAATAAAATAACAAAAAACAAATGGAAGACGAGATCTGGGAGAAGAGCGAGGCTAAATCGTGAAGTGAGTGAGGAATAGCGTGGGGCTTTAGGAGCTTACTTGGAATAGAGGCGATAGGTTTCTCTAAAGATTGTGAGATTTGCGACGAAGAAGAATGAGGAACCAGCTCTGTGATAATCTAGGGTCTTTTCGGTTGGCGGAAGATGAACGAGTTTTATAGGTGTTCCGTTTGTCTCTCTGTTGACCCGGTCTGAACCGAAGTTTGTGTTCCCTAACAATTATTTTAAGGATTAAATTAAAGTTAATTATAAAAAATAAAAAAAATTGAAAAACAAATTTAATTCTTCCTATCACCGAAAATGAAAATAATATAATTTCAATAAAAAATAACTTTCAACAATTAAAATTAATCATTCATCGATATTTATGTCAACAATTACTCTTAAATTTTTACTCTGCTGTTATCATTTCGTCTTCAACCATGAACTTTAAATTTCATTCTCTGTATTCTGCTGCAAAGTTTATGTTTCTGTTTTTACTGTTTTACAATTCACTGCTTTCGGAATTTACCGTTTCTGCAAATTGTTTTCTGAATTTAAGTTTTCTGAACGTTTACTATTCAGTCTGTTTTTCAGTTTTATTTTCATTGCACTGTGTTGATTTTCGTTTTTTACCATTTTCCGAATTTACTGTTTGCTGTTTTCTGTATTTCTGATTTACTGTATTTTCGTTTCTGTATTGCTGTTTTAATAAAATTTCGTTTTTGCTATTTTGTTTTACTGTCTGTTAGTTTTCACTGCACTGGGTTTGATTTTAGTTTTTACCGCTTTGTGATTTTATCGTTTGCACGTTTTTACTGTCTTCTGTATTTACAATTTCTGTTTTAATTTTCGTTTTCTGTCTTTTACTGTTTTGCACGTTTTTACTGTCTTTTGTTTTACTGCTGTTTTGGTTTGCTGTTTTTACTGTTTCGGTTTTCACTGTTTTAATTTATTTTTACTGCAATTTAATTTTCTGTCTAAAATCAACCTTCAAAACAACCTCCTCTTTCGTATAAAAATCTAATACTGAACCACACGTAATTGGTCCTTGAAAGATAACCTAGGAATCACTTTTTAGTTTATACTGCATTCGCAATCAATTTTTGTGTGAAGTGCGACCCCTTCAACACATCTCTCTCACTGTAACATTTTCCTCTGTTACCCTACTATAGCCCCAAGTGAAAAAATCAGAAACATTGGGTGTTAAACAATTTGTCTTTGTAAATAGTCGAGTCATTGCCTTCATGTTAAATCATCATCTCTAAAAAAAACCCTCTAGGCCAATTACCAATTCTTTCATATGTCATTATGCTTGTGAAAATTAGATAAGACAAAAAATTATAAAATGAAAACTCATTATTATCCTTAACCTTAAAAATTCATTATATATAAAGGTATTTTTGTCTACTAAAATCCGATATATATATATATATATATATATATATATATATATATATATAATAGATATATTTTTAGTAATTAAAAAAAACTTTAGTATGAGTTTTATTATGATTAATCTAATAGCCTTTTGACTAGATTTGTTTAAAGCTTTGTCCTGCTTTGTTAAATATTATAAGTTTTATTTTCTAAAAAGTTGATAAAATTAAATAATTAGTCAATAATTATATTAAACTATATATTATATATTTTATTTAATAATATAATAATAAATATAATATAAATTTTTTTATTTAAATATAAAAAAAATTACCAACATATTTGATATTGTTTATAAGAGTTAATTAAAGGTTAAACTCACTTCAGTCCTGATCTTGATTCTAATCCACTTTACGTAGAGTTTGGGGAGCTAAAGCTTTCTTTTACTCCACTTGAAGAAACCATGGGGCTTTTTCATGGATGAACTAGGACTAACATGTGGACCATGAATCAAGTTGTAAACTCTACATAGACGTGTGCTATAAATTTTCATACTATCAAGTATTCACCAGAAATCTCCACATGAACAAATTCCTCTTTCAAAATGATGGAACCTATTGGCATCCCTTACAACAAGGGTCCGTTGGGAGACTTTTGATGCTATCTTAAAGAATGTATGACAATCATCACAAATTCGAAGGTTTTTTGTGATCCGAATAGTATAACCGTTTGGCGTAACAAGCAGACCAAAACCAAGTGCCAACCTTTCACTATGTCTATATAATATCTGCATTTTTTCTTCTCCACTGACATTATGGAACACAAACTTCGTTTGAGCCCTATAGCCTTCTGTTTCCAGAAGTTCTGTAAACTGAGCTAGTTTTAGACAAATATCATCAGATTTTGGATGAGACTTGTCCCTTGCCATGAAGGTGTGAATCTTATTCTCAACCTCAATCCAACTGCATCCTGGTGTCTTCTTCGTGCCATTTCCTTTCATTCTCAACCTCACCTCTTCAACATCGTTCCATCTACCATCTGCTGCAAAGATGTTTGATATCAATACATATTTTCCTGAATTCTCTGTATCCGATTGTAAGAGCTTCTTTGCTGCAAGCTCTCCCAGTTCTTTATTAGAATGAATGAGGGAAGCGCTGAGAAGAGCACACCAGACTTCAGAAGTAGGTTTGATAGGCATGTTTCTCACAAAACTATGAGCCTCCTCAAGGGAATTGGAACGGCTGAGGAGATCAACCATACAGGCATAATGCTCTGGCCAGGGTTCCAGTTTATATTCATATTTCATAATATCGAAAACCCTCTTACCTTCATCCATCAACCCTGAATGGCTGCATGCATATAATAAAGCCAGAAATGTTATATGATCAGGAATAACATTTTCATCAGTCATTTCCTTGAATAAAGAAATGGCCCTACGTCCACATCCATGCATTCCATTTGCATTGATTATGGAAGTCCATAAAATTAAATCTCTTTTTTTTACAGAATTAAATATCTTTCTTGAGTTCTCCACATTCCCACAGTGAGCATACGTATCCACCAGGGAGCTAGCAATTGGTCCCTCCAAGAAAAAACCTTTCCTAATCAGAAACCCGTGAATCTCCTTCACTTTCTTCAATGAAGATAAACTAGCAGTGGCAGATAGTGCACTAATGAGAGCTATATAGTCGGGATGAATTTTAAATTGGTTTAGAGTGTAGAAAAGTTCAAGAGCCTCAACTAGAAGTCCATTATGAACACAGCAGGTAATCATACTTGTCCAAGACACAATATCTTTGGATTTAATTGATTCAAATACACGTCTTGCATAATCTATATGCCCAACTTCTCCGTATACATTGACAATGGCATTTTGTAGCACTGTATCAGCTAAATCTCTTTTTAAAACATAACCATGAATCTCTCTGACAAAGTTTTTAGATTTCAACTCGCCACAAGCCTGCAAAACACTTCCAACCATCATGGGATCAACAGGCATCCCCTCCACCTGAACCATCCGGAACAAGTTCATTGCTTCCAGATGGCATTCATTCTGTGCATAACCGGCAATAACAGTTGTCCAAGAAATCAAATCCTTTTTAGGCATACATTCAAAAGCATGACCCATATATTTCACACAGCAACACTTGGCATACATATCTATCATGGTGTTCCCAATCTGCATATTACAATCCATTCCATTTCTTATTACATAGGCATGAACTTCCTTCCCTTTCAATAAATTTCCCAATCGGCCAGACGCAGCAATCAAGTTTAACACTGGCACCTGATCAAACTTCAGGCCAGAACCCTGCATATCTCGAAAGTAATTTACAGCATCACTATAGAGCTCATTTTGAACCAAACCAGAGAGCAATGTATTCCAAGATACACAATCCCTGCAAAGCATACTTTCAAAAACTCTTACAGCATCCTCCATACGACCACACTTTGCATACATGGCAATCAAAGCATTGGCAACATAGACATCAACAAAATGGTTAGATTTCAACACGGCACCATGAATCTCCATACCCAGTTTAACAAACGAGGGATCCTCACAACCTTGAAGAGCTGCAACAAAAGTATATGTATTACTCTCGACACCAACCTCCTGCATTCTTCTAAAAAGCGACAATGCCTCCAAGCATTTCCCTTCTGCTACATGTGCCGAAATAATAGAATTCCAAGAAACAGCGTCCTCTTTCTCCATCATAATCCCATCAAACAGCATCCTGGCCCCATCAAGATTACCGCACTTGGCATACATACTTATAAGCGCATTGCACACAAACACAAATTCACCATATCCACACTTAACAGCCACACCATGGATTTCAGCCCCAGAGCGAGTTGCTCCAAGAGCACCACACGCTTTAAGCACGGAGGGAAAAGTACAAGCGTCAAGCGCCACTCCATCGACTCTCATCTCTCTGTACAACTCAATTGCTTCGAGGTATTTACCGCTTGACACAAACGCACCCATCATGGCATTCCAGGTAAAATTAGTTCTTTCAGTTATTTCGCCGAACACTTTGAGTGCATCGCTCAAAGAGCCACATTTTCCGTACATGTGGACAAGCTTGGTGGCTAGAAACGCCGAAACGTGAGATTTTAACAAACGGGCATGCAACTGTTGGCCTTATGGGAGGGCTTTCTCAGTCAAGGAGGAGAGAATGCGCGTGTTCGAGACGCGAGGGGGCGTGAGTGGGTGAGAGGAAAGGAGGGTTAAGGATTCAAAAGCGGGTTTGAGGGCTCCTTCGTTGAGGAGGGTGTTAACGGAAATGGGTTTGAGACCAGAGAGGATTGAAGTGGACATGGTGACTGTGCATGCGTGAAGCTGCGCTACGCCGCACCAGAACAAAGATCTCATGCGTAAGCCGCCAAACAAAAACACTAAATTAAAGTGACAAATAAATAACCTTTTTATTTCATATATTCTTTTTCTAGAGAGTTACTCTCCACCACAATGCTGTCTGTATCTCCTCTTCCTTTTTTACCCTTCAGATATGCATTAAACGGTGTGCACGGATATCGACATCCGTTTAAAGGATAAACGCCATGTCTCACATTTATGTATCAAAGGATTCACAAATGTTTGTCTCCTAACACAACGTCACCACCCCATCTACATAGCTTTTGCACTACAATGTTTGATTTTAGACATTTCTGATGTTATCATTGACATGTATGCTGATGAATCATCTGCAAAGGAGTTCTTTGGCACCAACAGTATCATACTAGGTAGGCAGTTCAGATGGAAAGGAAGAAAAACTGAATAATCTGACAGTTGGGTGCACAAAAGAAATTCTAGATGGCATAAACCTTAAGGAGAAAACTGGTGACATATTGGGGCTGGGCTATTTCAAGGACTCGTTCATTGATAAAGCCGGTAACAACTAAGATAGTGGGGAGGTGTGATAGGCTATTGCCGGACTATAATAGGTTATGCCTATGCACGTAAGGGAAAGTTGTTGCATTGAGACGGAGGAGGAGGTGTAGGATATTTTTGGAATAAAAAAAATAGTGGAAGAGTGTAGGGAGTTCTTGGGGTGGTGGAGGGACTTCCTCTATGGTGGCGGCTGCACCTGCTCCAAGCCGAGACACCGTGCAGCTCTCTCTTCCACCGGTGGCTGCTCACTCTTCTTCCTTCATCACCACGTGCTACCATGTCCATTGCTTTGCTGCCATGTGCGTCTCAAGCTGCTGGAAACGTGTTGGCTAATGGCTGGAACGTGTTAGAGCTGGAGCGTGAAGTGCTGGAGCTGCTGCCAACCTTCCTTGCTGCACCAAGGCCGTGTGTTTCTTTCTTCAAGCTTGCTGGACTTGCTTCCACTTCTTGCTTGCTGTTGTTTGCGTTGATGCTTGCTGGACGCATGAATCCAGTGAATCACCATGCAGCACTTCACATTTTTCTTCCAGCCAGCATTGTGCATCTTCCAAAGTAGTAGCTGCAATGACCGAGAGCTCCTCCTTCTTTTCCAAGCACACACCACGCTGCTGCTATTCCGGATCTCCATCACTTAGGCGGCGGCTGGACAGTGTTTTATTTTTCTCTCCAAGCTGTTGCCTCAAGTTAGAATCCATAGCTGCTGGATGGAAGTTTCCGGACCTGCAACCAAGCTCTTCTCCTTGCCCGTCCGTGATGGATGAAAAACCGCTGCTGTTGTGTTTTCTCCCAGACCGTGAATGTGTGTTCTTCCACTCCAAACTGCTGTCCATGTGGTGTTCTTCATGTGAAGCTGCTGGACCGAGGGAGTGCTTGATAACAATTCCTTCTTCTCTTCAACGTCCATCACCGTTGCTGCTTGGAGACGAACTCCTGCTGGACGTAGAAGGTCTTCTTGCTTCCCCAGCTGGACCGTGAGCTGCTGCTCTTCAAAGCTGGTCACTCCATTTCCGCTCCAAGCTACTGGACGGTGATGTGCTTTCTGTTTTAGCCGTGAAGTGTTGCTGCTGGTCCTTCCCATCTCCACGTTTCCGCACACTACACTCTCAACGTGCTGGCTTTGGAGCTCTCCATCAACGTGTGCATCCGCTTGCTTCCAGCCGTGATACTTTGACACAAAGACGTGGCAGCACCTCCTATTGATTTGCTTTCAAAACGTGCTGCTGCCCCTGCCTTGAGGCTTGGCGTGTTGCTGCGGTGGACGGTGATGATGGTGTTGCTGGAACGTGGATGTGTGCTCTCTGTTTCAGCAAAATTAATCAGCCGTGTGCTTTGCAAAAAGAAAGATGCTGGACGTGAATTCCATCCGAAGCCGTGACAACTCTCCAAAATGTCCTAAATTATTACCCAATAATTTCTTAGAATTAACCATGTAAATAATTAATCATAAATAATTCAAATTAATCAAAATAAGAATTACCGGTCACAATTATGAAAAACAGAAAAATACTGGACAATTAACCACAATTCCCCAACTAATTTTAGCATAATAAACTAAGTGTAGTAAGAGTTTGGAAGTTTCTTGTTTTTTTTTTAATTTTTAGAATGAAATTATTAAAATACCCTTAACCTTAAAACTTAGAATTCATAATATAAAGGGTATTTTTGTATACTAAAATCCGGTACACATTACTAAAATGTACCAACTGAAAAACAGGCCCGTGTTAGCAAACTATATATATATATATATATATATATATTTATTTATTTATTGATTATTAATTGTTGATTGAATTTAACTGTAAGTTATATATTAAATAAATAAATAAACAACATATAATAAAAAAAAATCATATACTTATTACTTTTAAATTCATTATGTTAAATTGTTTCATTCATATGTTTTATCTAATTTTGATAAGATCTATATGAGTTTTTTACATAATAAAATTAAATAGTTATATTATATATTTTAAAAATATGTTTAGTGAGTAACAAAATTTATTTTAGTCTAATTAAAATTTTTATACATAATTGTTTTACAAATTTAAAATACTTAAATTTAAGATAAATTAAGAATTAATTATATTTTTTATATTTAAAATAAAAAAAATTGAAAAGGAAAACTAATATATTGATATTAGTTGACTATAGTTTTATGAATATTTTGGCCATTGAACTTTTATTATTGAAGGTGTAACATCCCCAAAATATAGCATAATATTATATCATAGATTAATCACATATAATAATATGATAGATCATTTCACCAATAGTTAGTAAAGTATTTAACAATTATAGTTATCCAAAATAACCATAAATATAGGAATAAACCGAACGGTGATACAACATACTGTAAAAATCGATCGGTTTGCAAAAAGTAAACTAACCCTATTGATCGAACGGTCCAATTCAAAACTACACACAACCGATGACCGAGCAGTCATAACTTAAGCGACAAGATCATCGCCTTCCAATACTTGCTCCACCGAACACTCGTCACCTTCTGCTCACATCCACAGGATGATCATCGCAATGGAAAAGAAAACCGAACGGACAAGACAAGACATAACAAGAAAGTAGGGTAAGCTATTGAAATTTAATTATAACCACATATATGCATTTCATGCAAGTTTAATCCATACGAAATTGAACGGTACATCATACAACAATGAATACAATTCATCACATACAAACAAAACATCATAATTCATATAAGTATATATAAATCGAACACTATGCTTGACCATCCGGATTGTATGAATATGTAGCTATAGTCGTCCTTGCACTTGTGGTAGTGTAATAGCTGACACCAATAAAGCTACTACCCAAGGTTAATCCCATAATACCTACCTCGGCACCCTGAGGTGGTAGGACCTCCTACTATTCTCACAAATGAAATACCTCTCTTTATGTGAGAATGATACTCAGAATTTCAGGATGAACGCCAACTTAGCATATCCATATTCATACTTTACAATTCCATAACCATACACGAGACATTCCGCCTTGGAATTCTCTCCCATAGTATACATAAGTCCAAAATTCTCATATTAAACATAATTTGTCATTCATCAATTATATTTTCATTCACAGAATAAAAAGAACATGTGAACGTTGGAGACCGAATACCTTCACACTACCCAATCGAGAGTAACGAACGATTCATAAGAAACAAAACCGAAACAATTGACCGAACGCTATTATAAACCGACCACTATAGAAACAAACTATTAGAAACTTATCCCAAACCGAAGAGCTTAAACCGTACCCTAATAACTCAAACCAAAACTCTTAAAAACTTATACTGAACATTATACTAGACCGAACACTTAGATATTATTGTATCCTCTATCCAGACTAAACACTAGTTTAATATTAGAACAATATGATTAGACCGAACGGTCATACATAGATAATACCTTAATAGATCGAACTCAGTAAATGACTGAGTATGTGACACGGCCGAACGGTCAACAAAGCAAAACCCTGAATAACACTTCTTAAACCAAAACAAGATATTTTTCTTAATTTCTAAACTTCCAAACTTGATTTCTAAGTTATTTTAAACCTATTCCACTGAACCTATTACTCACTGCTCACCACTCACATTTTCACATACTCTCAATCCCAAACCAGAAATGATCGAACGTTCTACAACAGGAAACTCCAATCCAGTTCACATGTATCAGCCAAACACAAAAATTGAATACAATTTAATCAAACATACCATTATTCATACATGCAATCGTTCAAACATCAATTCCAAACAAAAAAAAAATATAATTAAATCACCAGCTTCCCTTACCTTGAATAAACTAGGCACTTCCTAAGCTTCCACCACTTTGACTAACCAGCAACCACTTCTAAAGCAACTTACTACAATTCCGATCGGTAAAAAGGGACCAACCAGAGGATAAAAAACAGAAACAGGTTCAGAGAGAGATAAATGAAGAACATATGTCAGCGAAACAATGCTTGCATGTTCCAGAAAATACCGAAACTCAAAAAGGAAGAATGATTTTACTTACCAACTTCACACAACAACTAGATTGATGAAAAAGAACTTATTGCCACCAAGGAAGAACTCAAACATGGCCTAGAAGGTGATCAACAGAAGAAGAAAGTGAGGATTTTTAGAGAGAAGAAGGAGGATCGTAGAGAGAAGGAGGAGAAACTCATAATTTTGGAAAGAAGAGGTGCATGCAAACTGACTCAATGTTAGAAAATTTTCCTTATATACCACCGTCAAAAACCGATCGGCCAACCAGCTAGACACACCCGTCTTCCACTTTTTGAATTTTCTAAACCCTCACACTAACACCTGGATTCCACTCAGCATGGATTTTATGGTTTTGACAGAAGTTTTTTTTTGTTTTATTTTAGTCTAATTAAAATTTGTATACATAATTTTTTTACAAGTTTAAAATACTTAAATTTAAGATAAATTAAGAATTAATTATATTTTTTATATTTAAAATAAATATTTTTTGAAAAGGAAAACTAATAAATTGATATTAGTCTACTAAAGTTTTATGAATATTTTGGCCATTGAACTTTTATTATGGAAGGTTTTTCTGGTTCAAGTTTTTCTAGTCCAAAGTATGTTAAAGAATTCAAATTATGAGTTATATTTCTCTGTGGCAGTCACTAAGGTTTTGTTCACTTGAATGAATTTGGGAAAGAGTGATTAAATAGATTTAAGAGAATTTAAAGATAAATTCTTTTATTATTTATTTGAGTGGATTTGAAGGTAAGTGAGAGTGAATTTGAAAGTAAAGTTTGTGAGAAATAGTGTAGGATTTGATTGATATGACAGATTAAAAAAAATTACTTTCAAATTCACTCTCACTTACCTCCAAATCCACTCAAATAAATAACAAAAAATTTATCTTTAAATCCTCTCAAATTCATTCCATCACTCCTCTAAAATCTATTGAAGTGAATAAAGCGTAAAATTTCTCCTTCGGAGTTTTACTGTGGAATCAAATAGATGTTGAATCTATTAAGCAGCGCTACTTTTCAAACGGGGAAATTGTTGCTTTCCTGAACCTCATTTTCTGAACCAGAAATTAGTGGTTTATCTTGGACCATTTGATTTAGTGATTCTCAATCTTCAACCTATTTGAATGTTTTTAATAAAAAAATTAACACTGGAATTTAAATGCCAAATTATCTCGATATAAACACAATTAAAAATGTATTAAGAATTAAGACTACCACTGATCAAATGTATTAAAAATAATTAAGGGAATTAGTACTTAAATTACTATGATCATATCTCATAAATAAAATTTTATGAAACTTTAATTGAATCATAAAATTACCTTCTCACTCAATACAGTTCATGGCTGTTAAGAAAGAAAAATGCTAACGATAATTTTGTTTGTTTCTGGAAATGATATAAAATTATATACAGAGAGAGATAGATATATTAAATGAGTAACGTCACATGCATTACCTCATGGCATTTCAATCATATAATAGAAGAAATGGAGAAAATTAAGATTTATATAAACGCAGCGTTAACATCTCAAAATATATATAGTATAAACTATATTAAAGAGAAGTTACATACATGATAAAATATTACAGTTATTCATTAAAAATATAAAGTGTTACTTTTAAAGTTATCCAAAAACAATTATAAATTTAAAAACTTTATATACATACTATAGGAGACTCAAAACTATATACAAAATTCTACTAAACTAAGCCAACTAATCTACAGCATCGCCTCCATCCAATGCTTGCTCTAAAGAAACCTCTTCTTCCGCTGCTCACATCCAAAGAATGATCATTGTAGAAGAAAAAACATCAACACATACAAAACACAACACACAACAGGGTAAGCTAGTTTAAACAAAAGTTAATCATACACTAATTTATTTAACTTCATACAATCATACTATTCATTCACATCACATAAAATATTCACACATTACACCACACTGACTTTGACTGTCTGAACTTAGAATGATTGTCGAACTATGGCGGGTCGTGCACTCGTGGTGGCTTCTACTGCTTTGCAAAACCATTGCCAATGGGTTTCACCCTACCACACTCATGAGGTTAGTCCGTTATCACTCACCTTGGACCATACTGGAAGCATCCAAGACTAGGACTTCCTCCTACTCCTCACGACATAGATCAATCCTCTCTACTTGAGAATGAAAGACCATTGGAGTTTCAGGATAACCCCCAAGACTAAGCTCATGCATTCATTCTAAACTTACTTGAATCTCAACTAGAGATTGCACTTTGAATCACAACATAGGGCACCACCATGTATCCTCTCCTTGAGGATTATGGAATTACGTCCACTAACCATACTTTGAACTTTACACTTTGAAATCACAAACTTACACTTTGAAACACAACATACATCAATAACCAATGATATTACATAATACAACTTCAACTTACTTCATAAAGTACTCAATGTTTCATTTAAAACAACTTAAGATCAAAATAAAAGTAAACTAAAACTGAACCCCTCGCACAGCGCACACATTCGCATAACGAAACTAGAGGCTTCTCGCACAACGACATAACTTGATGTGCGAATCCTCAGACAGAGACCCAACCCTCTAAACCATTCACATAGCGGTTAGACTCGCTATGCGAATAAACCACGACTTCAATCAGACCCCAGACCCCTCGCATAACATCCCAGTTTGTTATTGGAGAGCCCCAGACAGTGGCTCAGGCTCCCCAAACACTCGCAGAGCGAAACCTATTCATTGTTCGAATAAAATGAATAATAGCCCCAGACCCCAACCAATAGTATAGCAACTTGATTCGCTATGCGAATCATCAAACAGAGAGCATCTCGCTAAGGTGACTCGCTATGTGAATCCATTCGCACAGCGAGTCTGCATAATATGCAGAACGAAATTATGCAGAATTATGCAACTCAACCACAACTTACCAATTCTAAACATTTTTCCCAACTTCTAACATTCCTAGATTGTTGTATATACTTAATTAGACTTGACTAAGTAATTCTAAACCTTACTAACATCCATATAATGTGTTTATGCACCAAATCCTACTCTAAAACCTCAATTTCATCAACCTAGAGACTCAAATTCGGATTTACCACTTTGAACCTGTTTTTGACCATTTTGATGACTCAAATAAGTCACATACAGCTTACCTAAACTACCCAAACAGACCATATCAACTTTTGACATCAATTTCTCAAATTCACCATCTCACTTCCTCCAAAATGATACTAAACAACTACAATTCACTTCACATTTTATTTGATCACCACTATAACAGATTACTTACATTAGTATATTCAATTACAACAGTACACAACATCCAATTCAGTTCACAATCATCATTTCACAGTTTTCACAATTTAACATTCAAAGAACATACGATTAAACCTACTCAAAACCTAATTTTCAACTCAAATAACACTATAACACAAAATTTATCACACACAAAACAAACTACTAACTAAAATAACAAACTAGTTTCCCTTACCTCATAGATTAACAACCCAGCTCACAGAGTCGCTCCAACCGTACCTTGCACTGCAAGGAAACTCAACAAAAACCTACAACTCACGAATTGGTGATAGAAAACAACTCTTAGAACCTAAATTGAGCTGAAAATTGAAGAAGAAAACTGCGAGACACATGCAACAACACTACTTTGAAATTTTCCAGAATCAAAAACAAAAGGAGAAAGGGGACAAACAGCTTACCAGCTAAAATCACAGAATTGATTGGTTAAGATCGAAGCCGGATCGCCTAGGCACCTCCTAATCGTCAAACAAATAACTCAACAGTGAGATAAGGTAGAGAGAAGTCAGAGAACTCAGAGGAATAATATTCTAGAAAGATGAAGTGTTCTTAGAATAATGAGACGTGTTTATAAAAATCCTATTTATATTAGAAGATTATTTTGAAGTAAAATAATTTGTCTCATTATTTTAATACACTTATGTGCTCTAATACTATATTTTCTAGATGTTATAGAGTAAGATTTCTCAAATTTACCTAGCAACAATACTTATTATGTAAAATATAATAAAAAATAATAGATAAATAACTTGTAACGGAAATAGATGACAGATTAATAAGAGAATCGAACCAATTAAAGTTTTTTTATATATATATTTTGTTTTTATAATTTATTCAATTTGGACCGTTCCGGTTCGTCGGGTTGGTTATTTGCGGACCAAACTTTACTTTGCGGCCGGGGAAAAAGCGCGGGAAAACGTCTTGATTGTGTCTTCCCTCCGCTCCCAATCTTCTAATCACGCTAGTAGCAGTTTTTCCCAAACTCTCGTAACCTTCATTCAAAAGCGCCAACGCCAAAACCTTCGATCTCGTTGGGGGCAACGATGAGCGGGGATGGTCGACGACGTGACCGGAGAGATACCAGAGCACCGAAAAAGCGGAAGCTAAACCGCAACCCCGAGGATGAACTCGAAGCTAAATTAGGGTTCGATCTGTTTTCAGAGGGTGAAAAGCGGCTCGGATGGCTACTCACTCTTGCATCCGTAAGCACATTACTATTGCATTTCGCTAGCACTGATTAAGTATGAATTGAAGCGTTATTACATAGCTAAGCTGAAGAATGATTGAATTGCAATTGTCTCAGTCGAGTTTTCCGGTTCCTATTTACAATATACAGTCTCAACTAGTTGGTTTGCTTTAATAGATCATTATTGTTAGCCTATTCATGATTTTCCATACTTTTGCAGTCATCTGTTCAGGATGAAAACAGTTACAAAGAATACAGTTGTGTCGATCTTTACTTTGTTACACAGGTATTTTTTTTTGGTAAAGATTGCTTAAGTTAAAAGTTATTTTTGCTCCAAAGAGTGACCTGGTTTAAGGAATAGTTTACTGATTGGATCCTGGTTGCAGGATGGCTCTTCATTCAAGTCAAAATTCAGATTTCGGCCTTACTTCTATGTAGCTACAAAGGTAGGCGAGAACATTCTTGTATGTCATATGTGGGGCTATGGTAGTACGTTTTGATCTAAACCTGTTCATTGCCGTTGTGGATATATTCTGATTCAGTGTTTATTTTGTAGTAACCATCATGATGTTGTGTTAATTATGATTATATAATTTAATTTAATAGGATAAAATGGAGATGGATGTTGAAGCATACCTGAGAAGACGTTACGAAGGTCAGATTGCTGATATTGAAATTATAGACAAAGAAGACCTGGATCTTGTAAGCAAATTATACATGTCTTATATGCTTCACTTTGTCTGGTACACCACAAACATCTTTTAAAATACGACATTCAGCACCAGTAATATTTTTAATTGGAAGTCAAGTGAATGTGGTTCGTCTTGATATAGTCTGCATTAGTTTCTTGCAATTGTTTGTGGATTTGACAATGCCTATCTGCAAGTTAAATCTGAGTTGCATTTTCTTTAAAATTTCGTGCTTTGATTCAAATGGGTTGTGATTGCTTTCTTTATACTTATAAATGGACTCTGACGCTTTCTTGATTTTTGACAGAAAAATCATTTATCAGGATTAAGAAAATCTTATTTAAAGCTTTCATTTGATACTGTACAACAATTGATGGATGTGAAGAGAGACCTGATGCCTTCTGTTGAAAGAAATAAGGCTAAGTCTGATACTGCAGAAGCCTTTGTATCCATGTCAACAGAAAGAAGGTAGATCAATTTTCACATCTTAGTTCACATTCGCATATTACTTCCTTTATGCAATGGCATATATTTTCATCTTGGATAATTTTAGTTAAACCTTTCTTTTACCTGATCTTGTTGCTTATCAGAGAACATAGACCTCAGGACTTTCTAGATTGCTTGACTGATCTTCGAGAATATGATGTTCCTTATCATGTTCGCTTTGCCATTGACAATGGTACTTTTTGAATTTTTTTTGCTTTTAATATTTATTCTGTTATCCTGTTGTCCATTGCTATGCTATTGTCTATTTATCATGACACTTGCAAAAACATATTACCTAGATATACGGTGTGGCCAGTGGTATGATGTTGGAGTGTCCAATAACGGGGTTAAACTTGAAAAGAGGACAGATCTTCTGCAGCGTGCTGAAGTTCGAGTTTGTGCATTTGACATTGAGACCACAAAACTTCCATTAAAGTTTCCTGATGCTGACTATGATTTAGTTATGATGATTTCATACATGGTAGATGGTCAGGGGTATTTAATCATAAATAGGGAGGTAAACTTCATAATTTTGTTTTTCACTCTTACTATTTTTAATTCAGAGGAAACCACCAACATCTCATCAAAAGAGACTTATTATTAGTATTCTCGTTATCAATATCTTCTGATTTCTTCCTCTTTCTTTTAAAGATGGTTCATTTTATTCAGATTGTTTATCTGCAAGAGATTATATTTCCCAAACAACCCAAATTTTGTGTCTACAGAGGATGATTGATTTGCATTAAAGTATTGAATATAATGTTGCAACTTCATTTGTAATTTTAGATATGCAACTAGAGATTACATAATTTTTTCAATGGCAAATTAGGTAGAAATTGGAATATAATAAATTATTCAGCTCTTATGCATGAAATGTTGTTGTTAACTGATTCAGGAATTGCACCATGAGAAACTATAATGTACGGCATTAGTCATTGTCATGGGCTGATAACTTTAAATAACTTATTTGCTTTATCTATAGTGTGTCGGGGATGATATAGAAGATATAGAGTACACTCCAAAACCAGAGTTTGAAGGGTGTTTTAAAGTGACAAATGTTCAAAATGAGGTAAGGGTACTTCTGAATCCATAAGCAATAAGTATATAGTATGTGTTGTCTTATTTCGTTGTTGAAAATCTGTTCCAGTGTGTGGTTTTCTTTATTTGTAATGATTAGTCTAATTTGTTGACATTTGAGTTTTTTTTTTTCAGATTGAGCTTCTTAGATTGTGGTTCTCTCATATGCAAGAGGTGAAACCTGGTATCTACGTGACGTATAATGGTGATTTTTTTGATTGGCCATTCCTGGAACGAAGGGCAACCCATCTTGGGTTGAAAATGAGTGATGTATGTTAACTTTTTGTTAGCATTCTGTGCAATTCTCCATCTCATTATGTTGGATGCATATCTATTTTCTATTAAACCCTTTGAATTTGTAGAATGTCAACTGTTAGCATAGTATTTGAACTTGAATTAGACTATGTTATGTCACAGTTTTGGGACAAATCATGTTTGTTATCTGGTTTCCCTTTTTATTGTTATCGTGAAAGTGTCAAACCAAATAGTTTTCTTTTAAGTTTGTTTAGTTGGCATTCTTTTTCCTTCTATTTTCATCACTGTTATTTAATCATTCAGGAATTGGGGTTCAAATGCGACACAAACCAAGGGGAATGTCGTGCTAAATATGCTTGCCATTTGGATTGTTTTGCTTGGGTTAAACGTGATAGTTATCTCCCTCAGGGGAGCCAAGGCTTGAAGGTACAAAGTTTGACCTCGATTTCTCAGCTGTTTGCATAATTCAATTTATTAATCATTAACATGATAAAAACTATGTATTGGAGAACTTATGTTTCATATTGTTAATCATTTCGTATTGTTCTAACTTCTCGTTTGTGAGCCAGATAAAACATACTTTTGAAATAATTTGTGTTTACTCTGAGACAGTTCAAAATTACAATTCTCAGTTTGCATGATTAGGAACCTATGATGCACAGATATGATTCATGTCTTGGATAAAACACATATCTGATAAGCAAATACGCTTATTTTGGAATATGCATATTGAAAAATATATATATTTTTTAAAAAACAATAAATTTTTGATTGCTATTATGTGAATCCAAATTAAAATCACTGTATTAAATGTCAAAATAAAAAATTTATAAATTATTGTCTCCACAAAAGTATTATTGCATAGATTAGATACTTCATTGATAGCTATTTGTAAAGTATCCTAAAGTATTAGATGTAGATACGTGTCAGACATGGATACTAATAGCTAGGAACTAAAATCCTTATGTTGGTGCACTGTTACTACCTTTTGAAGATCCGTGGACAATCTAGTTGGAACCTATGAAGCACTTATGAAGCCAAACGCTCTTTGTATAGAATGTGTTGCTGTTTCTGTGTTATGAGATAAAATAAATTTTATGGCTTCTCATTGGTGCATGGTTTATAACTGATTTAGTGGAAACTTCTTGCCCAATATTCTGAGGATTGGAGAGCTTTTAT
The DNA here is from genome assembly GCF_016808095.1 of Vigna angularis. Taxonomy (NCBI): domain Eukaryota; kingdom Viridiplantae; phylum Streptophyta; class Magnoliopsida; order Fabales; family Fabaceae; genus Vigna; species Vigna angularis. The sequence continues at coordinate 32,350,827 of NC_068974.1, read as the reverse complement.
TTTCTTTTCATTTTTGCTGTCTTTGGCTTTGTAATAGAGGGTTTATATTCGTTCTTCCAATTTGTACCCTGTATCTTCTGTATCTTACTATATTCATCTTCCTAGCTAAAAGGTGCTCCATCGTCAGCCAAAGTGTTCATTCAGTCCTATATCTAACTGTTCAGCACCTCCATATGCAATTTTGCACCAATAAACAAAATTTCGGTGTAAATAAATTGTTTTATAATTATTTGTTGTGAAATGAATTGTTCTCTAGAGATTAGCAGGGGTATGAGAAATATAAGAAACATCTGATGATACTGTCTTTGAATATTTAGAGTGTCTAAGATTATATATAAGGATTTATTCTTTTATATTTTGAGTTTTTTTTTTTTTTCAATTAGAAACTTTATAACTGTTAGGATATTTTTATAGATCTGATTCAAAGGCATATTATATCATATATAAAAGGAATAAAATCTCCTATAACTATTTTTGTAATTAACTTATATAAAATGGACTCTATTGTTTACTTCATACACAGTTTTAGTCCAATGTCTCACAATTATAGCCAACTAACCAAATCAGTAACAGCTAATTGATAACCACCTACTATGCTAATTGCAACAGTTTTTGATTTGATGCAAAGTAGTTGTACGCTCATACTTAACAATTTCTTTTTCAGTGTGACACTGAATTATCAAGCTGGAAATGTACCATATATTTTCAACCACAATAGAATTGTAAACATTTTTATCCTGGCACCCTGTAACTGCAGGAGGATGAGCTGTGCGCACGAAGGCAACTAATATTGGCTCAACAAGCTATCCACTTAACCATGCATAATTTATTTACTATATTGGGAAAATCATTTTAGAATTTTATACTTATTAGTTTTGAAAAAGAACTTTATTTTTATATTAAATTGAACAGTTTCCTTGCATGTTATAATAAGTAAAGCAGGAATAAGTTCTCAGCTCATAAATTTTTAATTAACCAAATTTGTCCTTTTCATTTCTTTGTTTTCTTTAGGCTGTTACAAAAGCAAAGTTGGGATATGATCCAGTGGAGGTGCATCCTGAAGACATGGTTCGATTTGCAAAGGAAAAGCCTCAGGTATGATTCATTTGAACTGATGTCTTTATTTTTTATTAAATTGGTTTGATATGATGTATTGGGTATGAATCATAGTAGTAAAATTATTTGAACGCCTTTTTTGTCTTGTTAGCTTAATTGTTATGATTGTGCAAAAAATAAGTGTTCATTTTGATTGCCACTGCTATTCTTCGCTAAAATGGACATTTTTATTTTCCTAATAAAATGGGATACAATTGTTTGAGTGACATTGCTATGGTAATTTGAAGGAGTTGGCCTTTTACTTTATGCTTATATTTTGTGTAAAACAAATGTCTCCTAATTTGTCGGTGTTTTGGGTTCTACTTATGGAAAATATGTAACTTCTTAGGTTTTGGCTTTGGACCTAAATCAATCTCAAAAGTTAGCTCATAGGGTGGGGTTTGGCTCTCAACTTATGTACATTATCTTGGCATTGTCCCTAGTTGATAACTTAATCTCACAAAATCAACTAGTGATATGTGGGTTTCTCCACATGTATACATTGTTTTGGCTAAGTGAAATTTGTGTTTCCCCCCAATTACAACCCCCAAAAGTTAAGTCATAGGTTGGCCCTCCACTTATATACGGTACTGGTACCAGCTTTAGTCAATGTGTGATTTGAGTTTTTCCCAATACTCCTCTCACACTTAGAACTATTAGGCTTGGTGCACATATAATATGATAAATGACCCATTAATGGATGTTGTTAGAAGTCCCACGTTGACTAGAGATAAGACCAATTTATAGTGTATAAGTGGGTGCAAACCTCACCTTAAAAGCAAGTTTTGTGGGGTTGAGTTAGGCTTAAAGTCCATTTCTTAACCTGGTATCAAAGCCAGGTTAGAGCCTATCCTAGAGAGATTTGTGTGGACATATTCACATTGACTAGAGATAAGGCCAATTTATAGTATATAAGTGGGTGTAAACCTCACCTTATAAGCTGATTTTGTGGGGTTGAGTTAGACTTAAAGTTCACTTCTTAACATGATATTAGAGTCAGGTTAGAGCCTATCCTAGAGAGATTTGTGTGGACATATGGTTCCACCCGCTATCGGGCCACTATCGGACCACCTACTAATGTCTAGTTTCACGCTCGAGATGTATATACCTCGTCGTGAGTGGGATGTGTTGGAAGTTCCACATCGACTAGAGATAAGACCAATTTATAGTATATAAGTGGGTGCAAATCTCACCTTACAAGCCGGTTTTTTGGGTTGTGTTAGGTTTAAAGTCCACTTCTTAACATGGTATCAGAGCTTGGTTAGAGCCTATCCTAGCGAGATTTGTGTGGATATAATGTTCCATCTGCTATCGGGCCACTATCGGACCACCCATTAATGTCTAGTCTCACGCTCAAGATGTATATACCTCGGCGTGAGGGAGGTGTGTTGGAAGTCCTTCATTGACTAGAGATAAGGCCAATTTATAATATATAAATAGATGCAAATCTCACTTTACAAGCTGGTTTTTAGGATTGAGTTAGGCTTAAAGTACACTTCTTAACAGATGTAGACTCTGAGATCATCTTACGTTGTGGGTTTGACCCTAACATGACCCCAAAGCTAGTTCATAGGGTGAAAATTGCCCCCTTCTTATTTGCACTAATTTATGCCTTTCTTCTTCTTCTCAGGATTAGGGAGTATGTTCTACTTTGACATTGGAAAATCTGAAAAGTTATGCATCCAGGTCATGAGACATCTTAATCATATTTTTTTAAATGTTTTTGCAGATGATGGCCTCCTATTCTGTTTCTGATGCAGTGGCAACTTATTACTTATATAAAACTTATGTTCATCCCTTTATATTCTCTCTTGCAACCATTATACCTATGCCACCCGACGAGGTTTTGCGCAAAGGTAGTGGAACCCTATGTGAAATGTTGCTTATGGTGCAGGTGGGCTCTTACTATTCATGGTAGAATTCTCTGCTTAAATTTTTTCATTTAACGTCCTCTACTTTCAGTTTAATTGTTTTGGCATCTTTTACAGGCATACAAGGCCAATGTTATATGCCCTAACAAACACCAGTCTGATCCAGAGAAGTTTTATAATAATCATCTTCTTGAGAGTGAGACATACATTGGTGGTCATGTGGAATGTCTTGAAAGTGGTGTATTCAGATCTGACATCCCATCTAGTTTTACATTAGAGCCATCTGCTTTTCAGGTTTGTTGTTTCTATCTTAAATTACTTTACTGGTGACTAGCTCTCCTTTTTATTATAATCACGTCATACAATCTTTTTACAATTTTCATATGTTTACTTATTATTTCTTCCAATTATAGTTATTTTCTTTGCAAAATAAGGAAATCTCTTGCGTGTATGCCCAAGGGGGTGCACCACTGGAACAGACATGAAAACCATAATTCTACTAGTTTATATTTTATTAACTCTATTATGATATTGTTTATCTTTCTTAAAATATGTTTGACTAACCATAGAGTGGCATGGTTCCAGCAACTTATCAACAACCTTGATCGAGATCTACAGTATGCTATAACAGTGGAGGGCAAGATGGATTTGGAATCTGTTTCTAATTATGACGAAGTAAGAAATGCAATCATGGAAAAGGTACTGATTCTGATTTTTGTCTGATCAAATTTTCATGTATTTACTTGTGTATTATAATCATGTGTAAAGCTGTAATTTAATTGTTTGGTTTTACGATTTTAAGATCATTATTTTCTATTCATATGTCATTACATTGACTAAGATATGCACATTTGTTTATTGTGATCTAAACTGCTGAAAATTTCAATACCCTTGAATAAGAGATGACCACTTCTCATTGTGCATGCAGCTTGTAAAATTACGAGATGTGCCAACACGTGAAGAATGTCCCCTCATTTATCACCTGGATGTAGCTGCTATGTATCCAAACATAATTTTAACAAACCGACTTCAGGTATGATGATATTTATAATTTATATTCCTGCACTTTAGCAGGATATGCATGTTGGTAGAAATAAACACTATCCACCAGAAGTGAGAGTGTATTTTGATTAAAAAGACGGCAAAATGCCCCAGCCAAGGAAGAAAATCCTTTGGACCCAAGCTATGAGCTGAAAAGAAAGAAAGATACACATGATCCCTATCAACATAAAGCTTTCCCTTATTTCTCAGATTCTCATTCTCATACTGTAACTTTTCCTTCACGTTTTACTCTTTTCCTCACCCATTTCACACCCCTTCTCCTAATTTCAATTGGACCTTATTTAGGCCTTTGTGAACACAATGACCTTCCTTGGTTGCATGGGTCTAACCCTGGTATTCGAGTTTTATTAATTGAAAATAAGTCTTTACTTCAATAAAGTGCAGAATTTTATTATCAAAGCAGACAAAATAAGATAATTTCTTTATCTGTTTGAATTCTTCTGTTCCTGCATTACACTATGTTACATGTTAGGGATTCTGAAAGGAATTCCTAACCAGCTCTATCTCTACTCAAACACCACAGTGGAGAATTGGAAAAGAAAGAAGAGTATGATTGGTATTCACAACAAAAGAATCAAGATTACACTGTATCTTAGGAGCTTAACCTCCTTCACCTGGTGCCAAGACCGGTCTACACATACAAACTACTCAACTGGCTAACTGAAACAATAAAGGGTCCTAATATATTGGCCTTTTCCCGCCCCCTCACTTAACTGATTAACAGTTAAGTGTTCTGTTTCCCTTTTCTCCTTTCCTATACTCTCTAAGTCCTAACATTACATGACTAATTTGAATATTTACTTGTTAAAATATCCCTAGTGCTCTCCTATTTTCCTTAGATGGTTTTTCAAAATAATGTTAATAAAACTAGTAAAATATGAGGATGACTACAATATGTAGTTTGAGGCATATTAAATGTGAAGATGACATTTATGTAGTCTCGGGCATATATTAAAATACTCAGCTGGTGGCATGGAGTTCTTCTGGTCTTACACACTTTTGATTATTGTTGATAGAGGCAATGCATCTCACCACATTATCACAACAATTTCTGCTCTTTTTATGGTAAACTTTTAGTGTGGATAAGCATTTGATGTAAAATGCTAGGAGCTAAGGATATCGTTGTTGTTTTCTGCTTCAATTTTCCACTAAGATTGTCATCCTGAATTTTGAAATTCTGATAATACGAACCTCCCATTCTTCTCATTCATAATTGCAGCCACCATCAATTGTTACCGATGAAGTCTGCACTGCATGTGATTTTAATCGTCCTGGAAAGACTTGCCTACGTAAGCTTGAGTGGGTTTGGCGCGGAGAAACATTCATTGCAAAGAAAAGGTGTAATTTTTTTTTTCACTTAATGTTTCCTGTTCTGCAGATCTTTTGAGGAAATTTTTAGAAAATTAATAAACTACTGACTATAACTTTTATTTGAAATCCTTCAGTGACTACTATGCTTTAAAGACACAAATAGAATCAGAGTTTGTTGATGATTCTGAGAACAACAAATCCTTACCCCGCTATTCTGAGAAGAGGTCATCAAAATCCTTTCTTGACCTTCCCAAGTCAGAGCAAATATCAAGATTGAAAGATCGTTTAAAGAAATACTGCCAGAAGGTTATGGCTGTTTCATTGAACATGTTTGATTGAATAATGCATGATTACTAAATCTTGATGGATTCCACAGGCATATAAGCGGGTACTTGACAAACCTGTTACTGAAATTCGTGAAGCAGGAATCTGCATGCGGGAAAATCCATTTTATGTTGACACTGTTCGCAGGTGAGTAAATATCACTGAAGATTAATTTTGAATGGTAAAGTTAACCTTTGCATATGTAGTTAGAGGCAGAAAGTAATTATTATCTCCTTAGATGTTCATAAGCTGAGGAACATATAAGTTATACAGTCCATAGATACAGTGTGTCCTAACCTTAGAATTTCGTTAAATTTCTACTGCACTTTTTTCTTTTGTTGCTTGCCGTGTACTAAGCCCTTATTTTGTGCTATCTTATTTAAGTTTCCGGGATAGAAGATATGAATATAAAGGTCTCAATAAGATTTGGAAGGGAAAATTGTCAGAGGCCAAGGCTAGTGGAAATTCTATGAAGATCCAAGAAGCACAGGTATAAAAGATATTTGTAACTTGTAGGTTCTTCAACAAGTTATTCATTTACTATGAGCAATACTCGATTATGACAGGATTTAATTATAATTATTTCATGCATCAGGATATGGTTGTGCTTTATGATTCATTGCAACTTGCTCACAAGTGTATACTTAATTCCTTTTATGGATATGTCATGCGCAAGTAAGTAAATGGAACTTCATATTTTCCTGAAGTTTCATTGGAGTTCATTTAGTTACGTTTCCTACTTTTTCCTCCCGAATCATCCCTTGCGTTGATGTTTATCTTACAGGGGTGCAAGATGGTATTCCATGGAAATGGCTGGAGTAGTGACATATACTGGTGCAAAAATAATTCAGAATGCCCGCTTGCTAGTAGAAAAAATAGGAAAACCACTTGAACTAGATACAGATGGTATTTGGTGTGCACTACCTGGATCTTTTCCGGAAAATTTCACTTTTAAAACAAAGTATGCTCTATTCATATATAATTACACTACATATTTTGAAATTTTAGTTTATTGTTTTTCTTTTAGTTGCTTAACACGGGCTATTCTAAGACAATCATTGTTTAATTTGTTCATAGAATGAAGAATTTTAGGAAATTGCTGACTTCCAATATTAAGGGACATTTATTTGGGTGCTTAATTTTTAATAAGGATGATTGGATGTTCTTGTATCATTCCTCATGCCTTCAGTGTAGTTTGAGGTGTTAGCTGTAGCCAATATATTGCTTTCAACTTTTTTACCCTGTCTTTCTTCCAAATTGTCACTTTCTCTATTTAATTATCAATAATTTTGAGTGCTCTTGATATAAATGTAGTAATAATTATAATATTTAATGGATTTCAGAGACCCAAAGAAGAAGTTCACAATATCATACCCTTGTGTTATGCTTAATGTTGATGTGGCAATAAATAATACAAATGATCAATATCAGGTCAGCTTGTTTTATCAGTAAATGATTTATTTAATTCACAATTTGATGGAGACTCTTCTGACTCAGTGTTTTGCAGTTAGTGCAGTTTCTTTGCTATTGGTTGTTATTAATTCATTCTTTCAATTTTCTGACAGACACTCACAGATCCAATCAGGAAAACTTATACAACTCATAGTGAATGCTCTATTGAATTTGAGGTGGATGGGCCATACAAGGTAAAATGTAGGGATATTTTATGATTTACATGATTTCCCGAGTTTTACTATTGATTTATTAGTGATAGACTAAAGTAGCAACTATAAGCAGGGGACATGTTACGATATAAGGTAGGGGTAATAATAAGGGTTGGAAAGTATATGAGCAGAGATAATATTTAGTATAAGTTAATTAAAGTAAATAAATATAGTATAAGTTAATTAAAGTAAATAAATATAGTATAAGTTAATTAGAGTAAATAAATATATATTTAGGGAAATATTCAATATAAGATATTTATATTAAATATAGGGATATTTATATTAAATATTAAATATAGGGATATTTATATTAAATGCAGATATATTCTAGAGAAATATTTAATAAGAGATGTGCGGGAAATAATTAATATAAATAAAGTTAGAGTCTAGGGTTAAAGACATGTTTTTGATTATTGAGTTTTGTGATAGACATTATTGTCTTGTGAGGGAGGTTATGCTCCTAAAGTAATTGAAGGAGGTTATGCTCCCAATTATTGTTTACCCTTGTTTATTCAGATATTACCATCAATAAAAGAGATTCATTCATTCGTTATCATTCGTTTATTGTTCTACTTGATCTAAAACAGAGAAAAATAGTTCTGAAGGGCTTAGAAGACCCTTCTCAGTTCTCTTATTTATATAGATAAAAATCTGATACAATAGATAGATGGAAGATGAAGAGATTGTCCTAGACTGCTAGGAACAATCATTATAGATAACCCAACACACAACTACCTACTTTAGGCCCTGCTATACTAATCATAGGTAGACTTAATAATTATTCTAACAGTTCTATTACGTGTGTGAGAGTGTGAAAGGGTGTATTTGGCTAGTTTACGTACTCAGGTACGTAACAATTGGTCCGACCTGTCGGATCGTCAAGGGAGGAAACTGCCGAATCGTCAAGGGAGGAAACTGCCGGATCCTAATAGAGACGAGTGAAAGACATCATGGAGGGAAGAATGCATGCAGTTGAAGGGAAACTTGAGAGCATGGGGTAGAGACTAAAGAACATGGAGTTGTCCCTAAGGAGGTTGAAGGCAGAGTTGAGTGGAATACGCCATGAAGTCCAAGCTCCAAATGGGAAGGGACTGCTGAAACCGAACGATAGTGGACTAACGGATCCGAATGTGAGCGAACTGCCAGAGCTGAACGATAGCAGACTGCTGGATGCGAACGTGAAAGAACGGACGGAACCTACAGAGAGAGGACTTACCGAGCCGAACGGGAGGAGACGGCCAAAACCGAACGTGAGAAAACTACCTGAACCAAACGGTCTAGTATTGGAAGGAAGAATGAAGGCTTTGGAAGGAAGGGCAGATGGAAGAATCAATACCCTGGAGGGAACAATGGAGTCTGTGAAGAGATGGGCCGACAAAAAGAACAGGGGGCTTGCAGTGTTTGGTACACTGGCAGAAGGAAGAGAGCGACGTGAAGTACTGAAAGACATTGAAAACCATTCCCTCAGGGCTTATGATTCAGGAGAAGTGGTAACCAGAATGCTGGACGAAGAATGGAAGACATTAGAGAAGGTTTTACCACCACCCGAACCTCCAGACATGAATTGATGAGGAGCCATGAGATCAAGATCCCCGTTTCAAACCTTGAGGACAAGGTTGTTTTGCAGCGGGGTGTAATGTTACGATATAAGGTAGGGGTAATAATAAGGGTTGGAAAGTATATGCGCAGAGATAATATTTAGTATAAGTTAATTAAAGTAAATGAATATAGTATAAGTTAATTATAGTAAATAAATATATATTTAGGGAAATATTCAATATAAGATATTTATAATTAAGGATATATGCTAGGATAATATACGAAAAGATATTTATATTAAATATAGGGATATTTATATTAAATATTAAATATAAGGATATTTATATTAAATGCAGATATATTCTAGAGAAATATTTAATAAGAGATGTGCGAGAAATAATTAATATAAATAAAGTTAGAGTCTAGGGTTAAAGACATGTTTTTGATTATTGAGTTTTGTGACAGACATTATTGTCTTGTGAGGGAGGTTATGCTCCTAAAGTAATTGAAGGAGGTTATGCTCCCTGTTGAATATAGTGAAAAACTATATTTGAGATTAATCTCCCTTGTGTAAAATACACACATAGGGTTCTCTATTTATAATAGAAGAAATATGGGCTAAGCCCAAAATACAAATGAGAAATAATAACAAACTAACTAAAAGATAAAAGATATAATATATCTAACACTCCTCCTCAAGCTAGAGCATACAAATTGTATGAACTAAGCTTGAAATAGATGAACTCAGTGTTGAACTAGATGATTTGTCTTCAAGAGTGTGAGGCAAACAAAGATGGACTAACAACAGCTTGTGAAACTTCAACTTCAAAAGTGGATGAAGGAGAGTCGTGTGGACAATGATAAACTGCAAGGACTGATTCCCAATCAATGATGGAAGAGTGACGGGATCAACAGTGGTAGCTGAAAGCTAAGAGCTACAAAACTGCAGGGACTACACTAAATCCTCATCAATGATGGATGGGTGACGGGATCAACAGTAGTAGCTGAAATCTACAAAACTGCAGGGACTACACCCATATATATGTGACTTGCAGTGTCTTGGAAACGTACTCCCCCTTAGTGTGAAGGGTGGAAATGTGGAATATCACAGTTGCTGGACCACTAAAACAAAACCAAATATTAAGCTACAATGCTGAAACAAAGGCATGAAAGATCCAAAGATATGTTGGAGGTCCAAGATTCTTTGCTGGACAACTCCCAAGTGGTGATACTTAGTCGTGTATCACAAGAAGATCGAGCTAAACTCTAGCCCAAGAAGAACTGACGCAATTGCGTCTGTCTGAGGCGGTAGCGACTGCAGCGGCGGTTGACTGCTATAAAACTGAAGGGACTAAATTGCCATCAGTGACTGATGGGGCCTGTAGTAGCTGGAAGCGACAAAACTACAGGGACTGCCATCACTAACTGACAAGGTGATGGGGGCCTACAGTGGTTGGAAGCATATGGTGCCTGGACAGCGGCAAACAGCGCCTGGACAGCGGCAAAATGGCGCCTGGAAAGCGGAAAACGGCGCCTGGACAGCGGAAGACGGCCTGGACAGCGGAAGACGGCGCGGACAGCGGCAAACAGTGCCTGGACAGCGGCAAACAGTGCCTGGACAGCGGCAAACAGTGCCTGTACAGCGGAAAACGGTGCTGGAGCGGCATCAGCAGCTGAGACGAAGCACACAACGCAGAAGCGAGAGGAAGGTCCGACGATGCGGAACATGCGGCGAGATGAAGATGCTTTGAAGACAGAAGAAGATGGCAGCAATGACTGCTCTGGAAGGTCTGAACAGAGAGAGGGAGGTCCGGCGAGACAACCGGCAGCGTCGTGGTTTGACGACGATGCTGGGAAGGCGGCGCGTGACAAACACGCACCCGAGATCTGACGGAGAAGAAGCGGCGCGTGGCGGAGCGTGGGAAAGAGTCAGACGCCGGCACCGGTGGGGTTGGTCGTCGTGTGAAGAGGCAAACCAGATCTGCTGGTCACCGGCTAAAACTGCGGCGGTCGGCCGACGGACAGGCCGGAAAGAAGCGCTGCGTGGCGGAGCGTGACTGAGAAGTGACTCTCGAAACCGGCGTGGTTGGCCGTCGCTCGAAGAGACGGTCCAGATCCGCGGGTTACGGGCTAAAACTGCGGCGATGACCGGCGGCGACGGCGTTAGCAGCGACGACGGCAGAAAGTGGAGGCGACAGCAGTGGAACTCTGGGTCTGGACTGCTGCTGACTGTGACACAGATTTAAGAAAAAGAGAGAAGGGCTGCCCATTGAAATTTTAGGGGCTGCCGGCGACCATGGCGGTCGGCCGCCGACAGACAGCAGAGACCACCAGAAGAGGATCAGAGAACTTGCTCTGATACCATGTTGAATATAGTGAAAAACTATATTTGAGATTAATCTCCCTTGTGTAAAATACACACATAGGGTTCTCTATTTATAATAGAAGAAATATGGGCTAAGCCCAAAATACAAATGAGAAATAATAACAAACTAACTAAAAGATAAAAGATATAATATATCTATCAAAATTATTGTTTACCCTTGTTTATTCAGATATTACCATCAATAAAAGAGATTCATTCATTCGTTATCATTCGTTTATTGTTCTATTACGTGTGTGAGAGTGTGAAAGGGTGTATTTGGCTAGTTTACGTACTTAGGTACGTAACAGGACAATTCTCACTTTATGAGTAGATTTTATAGTGTTGGCTTAAGCATAAAACCCAAATTATATGATGATATCTGAGTTTATTGTAGATCTATTATTGGGCCACCCATCCCATTGTTTCCACACAAAACCAAATTGTGCTGGGCATGTTGTATTGGGAAAAATTCAAGTCTTTATATTGACTTGAGATAATTCTAACATAGTGTTGGGAGGCAGCCCTTAGGTTCCAAACCAATTTTAAGGGGTTAAGGCATGCTTAAATTCAAAGTCTAAGATTTACTATATGTAAATTGCTTACATGGCTTTGATTTGGTGTAGGCAATGATCCTTCCTGCTTCAAAGGAAGAAGGAATTTTGATTAAGAAGCGATATGCTGTTTTTAATGATGACGGAACCCTTGCAGAGCTTAAAGGTTTTGAGATCAAGCGCAGAGGTGAACTGAAGCTAATCAAAGTTTTCCAGGTATGTTGATAAAGAATTGTGATCATCATCTTCAATTGCAATGCCATACAATATTCTCCCTGATGCCTGTTCATGGGAATGATAAACCTGTCAATGTTTTTAATACAAGGCTGATGATAAGTGAAGATTTTAACATCTGTGGAACTAAAACTGATCAAAGTGGATGAATTAATGTTTATAAGGAATGGCTGATTCTTTTCACAAAAATTGGTAACTATATTATACTTTCTAATTTGCGGAAATAGTACCCCCAAACTTAGTGGGTAATCTATTTTGTGGATTGGCTCATCTAACAGATTTGATGAAATTATCTTTATGTATTTTCCTTAATGCGTTGCCATCACATTTTAAAAATAAAAACATTTTGTTCAATGTTGAGGTTCTTTTTTATGGCTGTTCTTTTCTCAATTTTTTCTAATGTGAAACACTTTTCTTGTCACAGGCTGAACTTTTTGACAAGTTTCTCCATGGTTCATCATTAGAAGAATGCTATTCAGCTGTTGCTTCGGTGGCAAACCGCTGGCTTGATCTTCTTGATGTATGCTAGTTAATTTGTAGTTCCTTAAACAATTTAATGATTATTAAGAGTGATAGAAACCAACTGGTATAGAAATTGTATTAAATTACTCTTGAGAAACATGTAGAACTATATTTATTTCAATACATATTATTACAACATACTAATGTATTTATAGGAGTAAAAGTTAGGCACCTCCTTAAGTTAGGCACCTCTAAGTTAGGCACCTCCTATGTTAGGCACCCCTAAGTTAGGCACCTCATACCTAAATAATTATAGAAAAATACTTAGTAAGGTTTTCTCTAATTACAACACTCCCCCTCAAGTTGGTAAATGAATATCAATCATTCCCAACTTGCTTACAAGATCTTGAAATCTTCCCTGAGGTAGCCCTTTTGTAAAAATATCTGCTAGCTGAAGACCTGTTGGAACATGAGTTGTAATCATAAAGCCTCTGTCTAGATTATCTTTTATAAAGTGTCTGTCAATCTCAATGTGCTTTGTCCTGTCATGTTGTACTGGATTATGAGCAATGCTTATGGCAGACTTATTGTCACAGTATAGTTGCATAGGACTGTCTATCTTAATTTTAAGATCATCCAAAATGATTTTCATCCAAAGTCCTTCACACATTCCTTGAGCAAGGGCTCGAAATTCAGCTTCTGCACTAGAGCGAGATACTCTGTCTTGCTTTTTGCTCCTCCATGTTACCAGACTATTTCCAAGAAACATACAATACCCAGAAGTAGATTTTCTATCAGTAATAGACCCTGCATAATCAGCATCAGTATATATTTTCATACCTAATGTGTCTTCCCTTTTAAACAACAATCCCTTCCCTGGACTTGACTTCAAGTACTGGAGAATTTTATCAACTGCTTGCATGTGTCTATTTCTTGGATCATGCATGAATTGGCTTACTACACTAACTGCATAGGCAATGTCTGGTCTTGTGTGTGATAGATAGATTAGTTTTCCTACTAATCTTTGATACTGGGTCTTCTCTACAGGAGCACTTTCTTCACTTCCAATTCTATGATTCTGTTCTATAGGAATTGTTGAAGTTCGACATCCCAGTTTTCCCGTTTCTTTGAGGAGATCAAGTACATATTTCCTTTGGGAGATGAATATTCCTTCCTTGGAGTAAGCAACCTCTATTCCAAGAAAGTATTTAAGTTTTCCTAGGTCTTTTATTTCAAATTGAGCTGCCAGTTTTTCTTTTAATGCCAACTTTTCTGCTTCGTCATCTCCTGCAATAATCATGTCATCCACATAGACAAGCAATAGGGTGAGTTTACCTGTAGATGAATGTTTTATGAATAGAGTGTGGTCTCCTTGGCTTTGTCTGTATCCCAAGGAAATCATTGCTTTTGTAAATCTTCCAAACCATGCTCTAGGGGATTGCTTAAGACCATACAATGCTTTCTTTAGAAGACAAACCTTGTTTCGTTCATTTTTCACTTCAAACCCTGGGGGAATATCCATGTAAACTTCCTCTTCCAGATCTCCGTGAAGAAAGGCATTCTTTACATCCAACTGGTGTAAGTCCCATCTAAAATGAGCCGCCAAAGCAAGAATAACTCGAACTGTATTCATCTTTGCCACAGGAGCAAATGTCTCCTCATAGTCAATCCCATAGGTTTGAGTATAGCCTTTTGCCACCAGTCTCGCTTTATATCTTTCTATTGTTCCATCCGCCTTATGTTTCACTGTGAATAGCCATCTACATCCTACTGCCTTCTTGTCTCTTGGCTTGTCAACAATTTCCCAAGTTGAATTTCTTTCTAATGCATTCATCTCTTCTTTCATGGCTTGAGTCCAATGTTCAAGTTTCATGGCTTCTTGGATTGAGGTAGGAATTTTTGTTGCATCAATGGCAGCAATAAAACTTCTATGCTTATCAGAGAGATTGTTAGTGCAAACATGTTGAGAAATGGGATATTTAGCACATGATCTCCTTTCTTTTCTCAATGCAATGGGCAAGTCATCAGTAATACTTACCTCTTCGATGTTGTCTTCAGGGATTCTCACCTCCGGATTAGACAATTTTTCTTGCTCTAGAGTCGAAGTGGGTTGTTTTCTTCTTTCATATTTTTGACCAAAAAAATTGTCTTCTTCTTCATCCTTATTATGGATCCTGATAGTTTCATTGCTCAGGTCTTGGGCATCCTGCGAAGACTGACATGGTAATGACAAGAAGGAGAGTTCATCCATTTCAAGTGTTTTCTACCCCTGAAGTGGTGAACTGACATAAAAGGACTGTGTTTCATGAAATGTGACATCCATGCTGATAAAGATGCGACGACTCTGAGGATGATAACATTTGTACCCTTTTTTATTAGAAGGATACCCTATAAAGATACATTTAAGGGCTTTTGGATCTAATTTGCTACGATTAGGGTGATGAGAGTGAACAAAAGCAATACATCCAAAAATTCTACTAGGCAGACTTGATATTAAAGGGGAAGAAGGAACAAAAGACAATAAAGACTCTATAGGACTAATGCCGTTTAAGACACGGGTAGGTAACCTATTGATGAGATATGTGGCAGTTAACACTGCTTCCCCCCAGTAAATTTTTGGAACAAACATTTGAAAACGAAGAGCTCTAGTTACTTCAAGGAGATGACGATTCTTTCTCTCCGCAATCCCATTTTGTTGAGGAGTGTTTACACATGTAAGTTCATGAACAATACCATTATGAGAGAAAAAATTGAGGAATTCATGATTATCATATTCAGTACCATTATCAGACCGAATTCTTTTGATATTTCTTCCAAATTGATTTTGGACAAGATGAAAAAATTTAACAAAGATTTGGAAAACTTCAGATTTATTGCTCATAAGGTATGTCCATGTGACACGAGTGCAATCGTCAATAAAGGTAACAAACCATTTTGCTCCAGAAATAGATGCGACAACTGGTCCCCAAACATCAGTGTGAATTAAATCAAAAGGAGAAGTACTCTTTTTATTACTAATAGGATAAGATGCACGATGATGTTTTGATAATTGACAAATATCACAATTAAAAGACTCAACAGACTCATTGGTAAACAAATGGGGAAATAAAGACTTGATAACGTTAAATGAAGGATGTCCAAGCCTTTTATGATGAAGCCATATTTGAGAGTTTGCCCACGTCTCAGATGTAGCTTGTAGACTCAAAATATTTGTTGTGCTTTGGTCATTAGTCTCTAATAGATACAACCCACTTTGCTCCTTAGCAGTTAAAATCGTCTTCCCCGTGGCAAGATCCTGAAAAACACAATGAGTGGAGAAAAATATTACTGAACAATTTAAATCCTTTGTGAGTTTTTGCACAGAGATAAGATTATTGGCTAATTGTGGAACATGTAAAACGCCCTTTAATATAATGGATGATTCCAAAACTATATTCCCAGAGCCACATATAGGTATACCCTGACCATTCGCAACAGTAATAAGTTGTTCTTTACTGCTTTCATCATATGAGTTGAAAGACACACGACAAGGTGTCATATGATCAGTTGCTCCTGAATCAAGAATCCAAATACCTTGAGTCATATTACCAACAATATTGAGACAAATCTTACCTTTCATGGACAGAGTACATGATCCAGAGGGCTTACTCATTGATTCAACCATTGCTTTCAAGCGGTCGAGTTCTTCCTTATAAGCTTTCATGTCAAGATCTGGTGGTGGAGAAACATTAGATTGATTGGTGGCTTCCTGTTCTGAGGTAGTGTGATTTACCCATTTTTGAGTAGGCCCTTTGTTATTCCTCATACACTTTAGAACATTACTTTTCCCATGGAGTCTGAAGCATGTTTCTTTGGTATGTCCAGATCTTCTACAAAATGAACAATAATCTCCACGATTTCCTGTTTCAAATGACTTTCCTCCAGTATAATAATCTCCACGATTTCCTCTTTCAAATGACTTTCCTCCAGTGCTCGTTCCTTTGTGGAATCCCTTTCCGGTTGTCATGGCAGAGCCTGTGTTGGAGATCCCCCCATCAAGCATGACAGCTCTTCGAGTTTCTTCTCCTCTTGCCATAAAAAATACTTCTGATAAGGAAGATAATTTTTCTCTTCCTAAGATCTGTACCCTAATTGGGTCATACTCTTGATTTAGGCCATGGAGAAATTTAAAGATTCTTCCTCTTTCCACGACTTCAGCATGTGCGGTAGCATCTGTCTTACACATCTTTATTGTTTGGTATTGATCTAATTCAATCCAAAGACCATTCAAAATTCCATGATATTCTGATACAGAATGTGAGCCCTGTTTTGTATTAAATATCCTGCTCTCAATGTCATAACATGCAGCAAAATCCTTTTTTAATGAAAAAGTATTTTGTAAATCATCCCATATCTCCTTGGCAGAAGAATGAAACATGTAATTTCGACTTATCTCAGGAACCATGGAATGCCACATCCAAGTCATAATTAGTGAATCTTCATTGTCCCACATTAGGAAGTTTGAGTCATCTGGTTCTGGTCCTCCACCATCTATGTGGTCTAGTCTTGAACGACCCTTGAGAATCCTTCGAATGTACTGGCTCCATTGTAAGAAATTCCGCCCATCCAACCGATAGGCACCTATCATATTTGGAAGATTATTAGGACCCAAAGGAATAAATTTTACCTCAGACATCCTTGGGAATGCAATCTGGGGACCCTATCTGCTGACGAAACAGTGGAAAACGGTGCCGGACAGCGGCAAACGGTGCCAGACAG
This sequence comes from Vigna angularis, assembly GCF_016808095.1. NCBI lineage: Eukaryota > Viridiplantae > Streptophyta > Magnoliopsida > Fabales > Fabaceae > Vigna > Vigna angularis. The sequence continues at coordinate 32,333,588 of NC_068974.1, read as the reverse complement.
CGGCAAACGGCGCCTGGACAGCGACAAACGCGGCCTGGACAGCGACAAACGGTGCCGGACAGCGGCACAAGGCGTCGGACAGCGGCACAAGGCGTCGGACAGCGGAAAAACAGCCTGGGCAGTGGAAAACAGTGTGGGCTACACAGAATAATATGGAGCAGTACTTCAAAACTCAGATTTACTCCGATCTGAGCCAAAATGGGTTGTCACCGGCCCTTGTAACGGAATAAGGAGGCTCCGGCGACTCCTTCTGTGACGTCGGCGGCGAGTGGGTCTCGCCGGAACTAGGCGCGTGGGCTACACGCGCCGGCAAGGCTGGTTGTGCGTGGCGGCGCGTGGCAACGTCTTCTCCGGAGCGATTTGCAATGTTGTGTTTGCTGCAGATAGGCGTCCCTTTCTGTCCTATCAGTGATTCCAATAGTTTCTGCTACAGTTGAAGTGGCTGGATAGCTGCTGTTGCTGGTGGCTGGTAGCTTATCAGTGCAGCGGAAACAGAGCTCCCAAGATCGGGAGCTCTGATACCATCTTGAGAAACATGTAGAACTATATTTATTTCAATACATATTATTACAACATACTAATGTATTTATAGGAGTAAAAGTTAGGCACCTCCTTAAGTTAGGCACCTCTAAGTTAGGCACCTCCTATGTTAGGCACCCCTAAGTTAGGCACCTCATACCTAAATAATTATAGAAAAATACTTAGTAAGGTTTTCTCTAATTACAACAATTACTCTCACGAGATCTGGTCTATAATTTACCAGATTACACAGAACACAATAGAACACAAACTGAAATAGAACAACACTTGGGACAGTATGCATCTTCCAAGTTACCGAGAGCTTGGTCTCTCGCATTCCAAATTTTCTCTCCAGTCTAATATGCCTTTTTCCCTCCCTTTCTCTATTTTTCTACTGTTCTGATAACAGCCTAAAAGCAGTTATGCTTGGCCCTAATTAAATATAGAAAACTGTCAAACTGAACACAGAACTGTCAAAAACTATCACAATAACTATCCTATTTACTATAGATCCTGCAGACTCTTTATTTCTAGTTTCTCCTTTTATAGTGCTTACTTATAAGAGGTCTAACAATACCCCCCCAAAAAGAGTCCTTGTCCTCAAGGTCAAAAGAAGGAAAGTGGTGCATAATGGTCTACATGGATTCCCAGGTGGCTTCAAATTCTGGCAGATCTGTCCACTGAATTAGCACTTCTGCAGTCCCATTGGGGGAATTGCGCATGTTTTCACCGCAGCTGGGGTGACCAGTAATTCTAGTTCTTGTGATAACATTGGAGGTAGAGTTTGTGGCCTTGTGGAGGGCGAAAGAGCTCTCTTTTATAGAGAGACATGAAATACCGGATGAATCTTACTCTTTGACGGAAGAGCTAATTGAAAAGCAACTGCTCCAATTCTGTTTTGTGATCTGGTAAGGATTGTTATTAGATGTTCGAGTTGGCCGACTCCAACTACTTCCAGTAATGCTCCCTCTCTCAGCCAATCGATTCTTCTCATCGACCTGTTGTGCACAATCCATTAAATCAGCCAAACTCTCTATTGGGTAGAGTTTAAGTTCTACTTTAATTAATTCATTAAGCCCATTCAAAAATATGCCTTGCAAGTACACTGGTTCTATTCTTTAACGAACCAGCATAGAGTTCAAACTTCTCCCGATATTCCTCCACTGAGCCTATTTGCTTTTAGACTCAACCATTCAAAAGGATTTTCAACCATGGTGTGTTGGAAGCATCTAATAACTGCTGCCCTAAAATCCTCCCAAGTTGGTTGGTGCTCTGAAAACTCCCACCATTGATGCCAAGTCAGCGCCTTCCCTTCACTGCATGTAATTTATCCTCTCGTGCCATCCCTTTTAAGTCAAAATATCGCTCTACTCGGGTTTATCCATCCATATGCATCCTCACCACCAAAAATTGGTATCTCTAACTTCCTCCACCTACCCACTTTGTATCATCGACGCGTATGGCTCCGTTGCATGCCACCTGCACGAAATGGTTGGCCGCCATCACTGTTCTCTTCCTCTTGTCTCACTAATTTCATGTATAGATGCCTTCACTTCGTTTAACTGTTCAGAAATTTTTGCCATTGTTACCTGCATTGCCAACAAGCCTTCCAACCCCCTGTCCAATGCTTCCACCCTTGCTTCCATGCTTTGTGTTGTCACCGTGAGGGTCCCTTGGAACGTACAACTCTGATACCAGTTGATGTCACAAGATCTGGTCTATAATTTACCAGATTGCACAAAACACAGCAAAACACAAATTGAAATAGAACAACACTTATGACAGGATGCATCTTCCAAGTTACCGAGCTTGGTCTCTCCCTTTTCAGATTTTCTCTCCAATCTAATATGCCTTTTTCCCTCCCTTTCTCTATTTTCTGCTGTTCTGATAACTGCCTAAAAGCAGTTATGATTGGCCCTAATAAAATATGGAAAACTGTCAAACTGAACACAAAACTGTCAAAAACTATTACAATAACTGTCCTATTTATTTCTGGTTTCTCCTCTTATAGTTCTTACTTATAAGAGGTCTAACAGAGAGTTCATATATGTTTGGTTCAAATTAGTTTTATGATATTGATGCTCATGACTAGGTACAACTTTTTTGCTTCCTTATTTTATCAAATCTTTGTCATACAGAACCAGGGAAAGGATATCGCAGACAGTGAGTTGCTTGATTATATATCAGAATCAAGTACCATGAGCAAATCTTTAGCTGATTATGGTGAGCAGAAGTCTTGTGCTGTTACCACGGCTAAACGTCTAGCTGACTTTCTTGGAGATACAATGGTCAAAGATAAAGGTCTTCGATGTCAGTACATAGTTGCAAGTGAACCAAAGGTGTGGTCCATGTTTGATACAGAAAATTTGTGAATCGCAAATATATATTTTCCTTTTTTCATCTAACTACAATCATCACAACTTCTTTATTTCCTAGTTACTTTTATTTTAAAAGGTTATTGCCTTTGCAGGGCACACCAGTTAGTGAGCGTGCTATTCCTGTGGCAATATTTGAAACTGATGCTGGTAACTTTTTTACTTTCTTAATTCAGACAAAACAAAATGATTGTATTTCATATTCTAAATAGGTGTATGCTTAATGTATGCAGAGGTAATGAAGTTCTATGTCCGAAAATGGTGCAAAGTTTCATTGGAAGTTGCCATTCGTTCAATAATTGATTGGTCCTATTACAAGCAGCGGCTTAGTTCTGCAATTCAAAAGATTGTCACTATTCCTGCTGCAATGCAAAAGGTTTATTGAATTCTTTTGTCTGGATTTGAAATAATCCATTCTTGTTTGCTCTCTTTTCTAAAGGAGTTTAATGCCTGCAGGTTTCAAACCCTGTCCCTAGGGTAGCTCATCCTGATTGGTTGCACAAAAAAGTTCGGGAGAAGGAGGACAAATTTCGCCAACGGAAAATAGTTGATGCCTTTAAACCAATGAACAAGAACGAGCACTTGAAAAAGCTTAATGACTCAAATCGTGTCTCTCTTGTGATGGATGATGAGATTCTTAATGAGTTAGAGGACTTTGGAAACAAGGGTAGGAGTTCTACTTACGGACCTAGACCAATTATAAGGCATTATGAAGCTAATAATGAACAAAATTCGAGGAAGCTCAGTGATCAACAAGATTTAGAGCAAGAGCATAGTAAAGATAATAGCAGCAAGAAAAATCTACTTTCACCACCACAACAAGATGAAACGTATGAAAATATAGACAGAAATGTAGATTATCAGGGATGGCTTCAAGTAAAGAAGCGAATGTGGAAAAATATTCTGGAAAGAAGAAAGAAGCAAAGGTAAAGTGCTCACTTTCATGCATTGGTATTAGGAACTCTTTGGTGTGGTTTCTTCCCATTAAGAGCAAGACCCAAAAGATAGTCTTGGGTTGTTTGAAAGAGCTAAAACAATCCTTTGGATCTTCTGCTGATACTTTTCTTTTCTGCATTATGCATGTAATTTTATTGGTAGACACCGTTAACATGATAACTAATAGAGCTAGATCATACAAAAGCTCAAAAGGGGGAATTTAGCATTGCTATGTTCTTGTATATTATGAAATTGGTTTTTTTCAGAATTTGTATGACCCAAGCCTTTAGTGTGACATCTTGAGATGTTAGTACTTACTAAACTATTCCTGGCTTAAATGAAAACGAAATTGAAACTTAAGTGAATTAAAATGGACAGTATCATTGTTGTTGTTTTCAATCAGAATCAGAGTTTCACCTTGGTGGATTCCATTAAATGTCATTGTGTATTATTGAGATGATACTCTAAATTTGATTGGAGCGTAACACCAATTGAACTGTATATAAGTTGTCCAAATAGAATAGGATATCCACAAATATCTACAGTTTTCTTTAACTGGGCCACTGTAACATGTGAAGGACCAATCATGAATAATGTGTTAGGATCAATTGTAATGTATGTGACTTGAGTTCTATATTTATTACCAAAAAAAGACGAGTCCTACATTGGAAGAATGTTGTTTTTTGGGGCATTTGACTCTTACTACAATGGCTGGCTTTCATGGTGTGGTAACTATCGTTGAAGCTTTTTCCCTGTTTTGAAGTTTATAATGTAAGTTTATATCATTGTTTGACTCACTTTACTATTAACTGACCAACCGGAGATATAAGATTGGCTTAATGGTAAAGTTAGAAGGAAGGTGGGAGAGGTTGTGGTTCTACTCCCCCACTAACACTTGGGAGATATAAGGTTGATTTGATAGGTTTGGAAGGAAGGGTTGTAGAGGTTGTTGGTTCGACTTCCTCCACTAGCAAATACTAACAACTAAACATTGTTGATAAAAAAAACTATTAACTGACCAACCATCCTTTAAGCCATACATTTGATTGTTGGAACAAAACCCGACTAAAGAAGAGATTTTTGTTTCCCAGATTGGAGAAATCAAAGATATCTAATCGCATGAATGGTGTTTCTGAACAAATAAATGGTAAGAGGAATCTAGGAAGAAGTCATGTCAGTTCATATCTTAAAAGGCTTGAGGTAGACTTAACGAAGTGTCATTGGCAGGTATGGTTAACTTTTTGCAAGTAGTCAATTTTCTTAATGACTGGTATGATTTTTAAAATTTCTTATCCAATTTTGTGGTTCAGATAATACAATTAGTTCCCAGTTCACTGATAGGCCAATTTGTTGCTTGGGTTGTTGTTGATGGGAGTATGCATAAGATTCCTGTTTCTGTTCCTAGAGTCTTTTACCTCAATTCAAGATCTCCAATTACTGAAGAATTTATGGGTAAACGTGTTAACAAGAATCTTCCTCATGGAAGGCTGAATTATAACTTATATGAGGTAGTTGGTGTTATTGCTTCTATTTTTTTCAGGTTTAGTAGATTTTGTTAACTTTTTCATTGAAATGTATCATTATTACGTTGAAAATTTTGCAGGTCTCAATTAGTGAAATTCAATATGGGGAAGTGAGCAAAAAACTTGCAACTCTTCTAGCGGATCCTGATATTGAGGTCAGCATACGGACTAATCATCTTGTATGTGTGTGTTTGTATATGTAGTATGAGTGAGGATCATGTTATTACATTCAATAATTGTATATATTAAAGTTTAATAATCCAATCTTTGAATGTTATTGCATAGATTAACTTAATTTTTATAAAATTTTAACTTATAAATTTTGAAAATATAAGCAAATGTCTACATAAGATGATCTAGATATAGATGCCCAATTTATTGAAAATTTGGTAGCATAAGCGTTGAGATCATATCAATGTAATCAATGGTTATATTATTGGAATTTAACATATAGAAAAAGTTATTGAATGGAGTAACAATTTGTTGTTCACCCAATATTTTGTTGTTAATTTGATGTACAGTAAATTCTTGTATTTTACTAGTTGGTAGTTTGACTTATATATACGAAGTTGTCTTTATCTTTTACCCAGGGTTAAAGGTAGTTTTTTCAGTGTTGAACACTTGTATGTGCCATCTATTTGCAAGAGTATGGTTGGCCTCATTAAAATATAGTTCTACTAGATTCTTTTTTCTTCCGAGCAAGGCATTGAATATGCACTATTCATTCAAAATATTTTCCTGGCTTGTAGTGTCTTTCATTTTGATTAGCAAATTACTAGACTGGCTCATGATAAAGTCGAACTTTTCAACATTGACTGATAAAAGTTGTGATATGAACTGTGGTTTTTTTATTATAAACTTGGGTTATATGAATTTGGCAATGTGCGAAAGGTCTATTTGTGTTCCAAATTTGCAGGACCTTTTATATGGTATAAAATGGGAGTTCTCTCAAATCTGAATCATTTTTTACAACCCCCCGTATAATTCTTGGATTTATGTTACTAAGTTACAATGAAGAGCTTAAATTGTATTATGAATATTATATTCATAGTGTAAAATATATATGATCAGTGTAGTTACATTGAATTTAATGGACAATTTTATATCAGGGAATATATGAAACAAAGGTGCCACTGGAGTTTAATGCATTAATCCAGCTTGGTTGCGTATGTAAGGTGGATAAAACTGCCAATAAACGTAGTCTGCATGAACCATGGAATTTGAGTGAATTGCACATGAAGACTACGACAGAATGTGTTTATCTTGAACAGTCTTTATCCTTCTTTTATTTGTACCACAGGTAAGTGGAGGCTCCTTATTTACAGAGATTATTTTCTTCATTCATTTATGTTAAAAACATATAGTTGTATTTGCTTTGAAACTTCATGTTATTTTTTTTGTTTTTCTTCCAATATATTTAAAGCTTTAGTTTCATATTTAATACTCCTTTATGAATTTCAGCATCTCTGAGGGACGGGCTATATATGTTGGATATTTTCCTGCATCAAAAGCAATAACTGTTGTGGTGGTTAATCCCTATCAAAACAAAGATTTATTACCGACTTTTCTTGAACGACAATTTCATGATGCTTGCCAGGCTTTGTCTATTGACCCACCTCCGAGGAATGACATTAATTTTAAGGTAAGTCTACTACATTTTTCTGATTGTTTACTTTGTAGTATCACTTAAAAACTAATCTGTATCAAGTTTGAATATAATTATGTCCTGTATACAGGTGGACTATGTGGCCCATGTCAAGGATGCTGAAACAGTGATGCAAAGAGCAATAAATAGTCACAGGTTATCTATTCTATCTTGGTTTACTATAACTCTCTTTGAACGTTTCAGAAATACATTTATTTAAATCTCTCATAATTTCTCTCTTCACCTTAATTATCATTCTAATGTCTCTTAAATTTCAATATGCTGTTATTGGAGAAGTAGAACTTTTTTAGGGACGTGTAGAGTAGAGGAATTAAACATAATGTAATTGGAGATGAAAGGTAGACTTCGAAAAAAAATATCTAATGCTTCATGGATTTTATAAAATGATTTTTCTGTAAGTAAAATTTTTAGAATTTTACCTATAACAAAGAGCAGAGGACTTTTCTCTTAGAGTATGAAGTTCTTAAAATGTGAAGAAGAACATGGGGGAGTTTTCTCATACAATTTCTTTTAGGGTGGGTTTGTTGCCTGTAGTGTAACATGAGTGAAACAAGATTTTGAATATTGAGTAATGTAGATAAGGTAGTAGCACTTGAGTTTATATTATAATATAAATAAGGTTTGTTCTGTCTGAATCTGATTTTAACCGATAAATTCCATATGACTATCATGTATGGGTAAGTTGATTTTTTGTCTTATGTGGAAATGTTACATTAATTAATGTTCAAAATGAGATTGCGAGTGATAGCAGATTTAAATTTTGACAATGCTAATATTTATGGTCCTTAAAGATTGAGGCTTTCCAGTTATTTATTTTATGAAATTCGACAAGCTCTGAAATTTTAAAATGCCATATTCTGTTTACATTTTTTGGACTGAGTTATTTTGCACTTCTCTCAATCTTAGTCACGGAAGGGAAAATCATGTGCCTATGGTTGCTGTCATTGAATGCCCTAATGTTCAATTAGTAAAATTGGGCATCCGTGCTCTAGATGATTTTCCATGCCTGAGTGTTCCTTACAATGCACGTGATAGTCAGTACCAGGTAAAAATGTTTGAAACAAGTAGTCCTTTTCAAGCATATCTGTAACTAGACCTTTTTTTTTAATAATATATGTAATTTTGTCATTGTTTAGATTCTTGGATGGCAACAAACTGCTGGTAAAGTTGGAATGCAACGTTGTGCTGCATCAGTCCGATGGTTAAATGAAAGAATTGCTCTCTCAAGATATGCCCATGTAAGTAGTTCAATCTTTAGAAACATAACTGGGGGGAGATTATAAAAAAATAGATAAAAATATTTGTTTGTAAAAGAAATTTATAGTTTAGGAAAAGGAAAATTCAATTAACAAAAGTGGTTATTTAAGACAAGTAAAAACATTCGTAGCTCTCTTTATATGCCATTAATTGTTCCTGCAGGGGAAATACTTTTTAGTTGAGAAGTTATATTTTTTACTTTGTATGACATTTTGTTTTCTTGTGCATGTCCTTTGCAGGTACCCCTGGGGAACTTTGAACTTGACTGGCTCATATTTATGGCAGATATCTTCTTTTCAAGGGCGTTGCGTGATAATCAACAGGTTTTAATTTTAATTTGATTGAAGTTATTGTAATATCGTATTTAGAAAGTGAATTTATGTCTGACTTAATCCTACAAAATTGACTTGTTGGGTATATTATGTCATCTCAATCGATTTGCTATCTAACTAGTCAAAAATATCTTATCTCATGTTTGAGATGGTACTCAATGTGAGAGAATATGTTGGATATCCCAAATTGATTAAAACTATGGTCAACTTATACTAAATGAGTGGATGCAAATCTTCCCTTATTAGTTGTGATTGAGTAAGATATAAATCCACTTTCTAAGACTTAACAAAAAGAAAATTTATTGCTCTTTCTTTTGTTTTTGATGTTTTACATCTTGTGTCCTCACATGAACAAAATAGTTTTATCTTTTGTGTGTTCAAATGTGGGTTTGTAATTATTTAGAGGACAGGGTTGAACATTTTGTAATTCATTATATAGTTCCTGAAATGATAATTCATGAAGGAGATTTCCATTTGTACAGGTGCTTTGGATATCTGATGATGGCCTTCCAGATTTAGGTGGGATTAATGGCGAACAGAACTTTTTTGTTGATGAGGTATGCCACGGAGTTATTTTGGTTCTTTATTATCCCAATTTTTTGCAGACCCTAATGTTTTCCACTTATAAATTTTGAAAAAATGATTATTATTATTGTTATTGAGAATAAAAATGATTTCTGTATTCTTATGAAAGCTGCAGTTATTGTACTGTACTCAGCCACTCTGATTTTTATTGTACTGTACTCAACCACTCTGATGTTAACTTATTCTTTTACAAATATTAAGCAGTAACAACCTTTTATAACATGACTGCCATGATTAACTTGTTCTTTTATAACAGATGTTATCTGTTGGGAACTCTCCCAGATTTAGTAACAAATTTATGATGAACTAATTCACCACTCTGACATACATGATAAGATTTTAAACTGTGGGTTCCAATGGTTTTTGAATAAATACTAAAGTGTGCCACTATTGTCACCGGTGAATAATTTTCCCTCATTATTTGTTATTATTTGATGATTTAAAATGCTTATATTTGATTGCTCAACTTGACGGCTGTGCTATTTGAAAATAGGTCCAACAACCTGTTCTTACATATCCTGGAGCTTATAGAAACGTAACTGTGGAGTTAAAGGTTCAATGATCTAAAGTTACTTTCCCCATATTGAATGAGAATTAAAAGTTAATGATGATTTTATTTTTATTTATTAATTAATTTGTATGCAGATACACCACCTGGCTGTAAATGCTCTACTCAAGTACAGCCTAGTTAATGAAATGGAAGGAGGCACTCTATTAGGATTTGGTCACGAACATGATTCTGGAGCATTTTCTATGAATGATCAGAATGGTTTTGATGAGTCTACCTCTTGTGCACATGCCTTTCGAGTCCTTAAGCAGTTGATCCAGCGTTGCCTAGCAGATGCAGTGACATCAGGAAATGTTTATGCTGATTCAATTTTGCAGCATCTGTACAGATGGCTTTGCAGGTTTTTACTACATTCTTTACCCGTTGTTAAACAACCACACAAATGGGCTTATGGGTCCACACTACCTGACATATTAACAGTCCTATTATTTTTTTTGTCTAATTAATTCCTGTTCTGCTTTCCACATTGCAGCCCTAAATCAAAACTTCATGATCCAGCTCTCCATCAGCTACTCCACAAGGTAAACAATTTACATTAAAAGAAGCTCTATAGTGAGTGAAATTAGGGGTGTTTAAAAGCGAGCCATCCTAATTGGAAAACAGAAAATCGAACTGAAGAACTGCCCACTGTGAAACCAAATTCATTGAATTGTATTTAGTTTTTTTATTCTCCCTCCAGACCACTCAGTTTGGTTTAGTTGGCGGTGTGGGATTGAAAACCAAACCAAATTGCCTAGTGCATTCTATTTATTATTTCCATGTTATTTTTATTTTTTTAAATGTAAGTAAATTTCATTTATTATTGAGTTCATTAAATTTGAATACGGTTTAATTCATATAGTATTTAGATCTTTGCATTTATCAATTAAAATTATTCTAAGTGCTATTTCTGTCAGAAATCTAGTTTTTATTGTTGCAGCTGACTTTTTCATTAATGTAGTATAGAATTATTTGACTTTTCATCATGGTTATCTTGTTTTGTCTTTTTTACTGTAATTATGAAATGTTTGACAACAACTAATATGTAATGTGTTGCTTTAAATTCGTTCAATGGTAATGCTTTTAAGTTAAATGCTTGTTCAAAAAATAAAATGTTGCAAAATTGTTTTGAAATTGCAAAAACTGAACCAACTCAAACTGCAATAGTTTGGTTCGGATTGCATAATTAATTTCAACCGAACCAAACTGCACCACACATGTTTTTTATTGGTTCAGATGATTTTTTCTTTTGGTGGAAACTGAACCAAATTGTATTGGGAACACTGCTAAATGTAATTAAATTCATTTTTTTATTTTTCCCTTATCATAATATAGTATGTGCTTTCCTACCTCTAAATTGGGTTTTTCTTTTCCAGGCTTTTGTGCCTTTATTAGTTCATTTCATTGTGATTTAAATATTTAGACTAAATTCTTTTAATTGAATGTCACTAATGTCTATTGATTGCATTGATATTTTTAGGTCATGCAAAAGGTCTTTGCATTATTGTTGGCAGAGTTCCGCAAGTTAGGTGCTACAATTGTATTTGCAAACTTCACGAAGATTATTATAGACACAGGGAAATATGATTTGTCTAGAGCCAAAGCTTACTGTGACAGTTTGCTAAGAACTATACAATCTAGGTCAGTATTGCAAAAGTCATAAATTAATTTTCTTTTATTATATAATTGTTTCGCTATCTTTGGATAATTTAAATGAATTGCATAAAGTTGTGATGAAAGAATAACTCAGTTGAGTCTTTTTCCTTTTCTCTTAAATTCAACTTAATTGACATTAGAGTGATGCTTCTTGTTTTATGTAACCCTGTATTACTTATTTTTGTAGGGATTTATTTGAATGGATTGAGCTTGAACCACTACAGTTCTGGTGCTCGTTGCTATTCATGGATCAGGTATTGTCATGATTTTTTGTTGTTCATTGTTTAGACCTCACTGTTTTAATTACACTCGCAAGGTATTTTTTTCTTCAAATTATTTCTGAAGCAATTTTGAATGGCCTGGATTGCTTAGCACCTAAGAATAATAATTAATTAATACAGGTCTGCCACTCATTTGATAATTATAATTCTTAATGGTTGGTTAGAAAAATAATAATATAATTGAACTTTGGATGTTTACAAAGGCACGGGACATAAAAAATTTCTTATAATTAGTGAGAAAGTATTTGAGATAAGGTTGGGTTGTCTGTATGTGAAATAGCATCTTTGCGGGAGAGGTTTTGATTCTGATGCCAAAATGAGTACTGAGTTTCTTCACTGATTCTAATAGAGGAAAAGGGAAATATGCTTGATTGATGAAGCTGTTATATGATTTGGTAATGGTGTGATCGTAGTTGTCAACCAAATATTACAAATCCCTAGCAGTCCTTGGTTCCAGTTGGGTTATACTTTGTTTGACATCAAATGCATACTGATCGTGACCAAGTGCTTAATGATCTAATTACTAGTTAAGGTCATTAGTTTTTACTGTACAACTTTGAAAAGTTGGTGTATTTTTATTTGTATGTTATTCACTCCAACATAATGTAATCATATATTGTTCTCATTGTGATTTTCTGCGTGCAGTATAACTACGGTGGAATACCAGTAAAATCTGATGAAGCCATGAATGATAAATCCCAAGTAGACATTATATCAAGCTGGAACATTGCTGAATACTTGCCAAAAAAAGTCCAAGTAAGTTACCGTGTAAAAATTTTAGCTCGAATACTGATGTGATGAAGGGAAGGTGTCTTTACATTTGAAGATTAATGTACTGTATTTAAAATCGAATGGCCAGTAATTTAATACAGGAGCTGTTCTGCGTTCTTCATGTCTTTGTTGTTCGTATTATGGCTATCTACAGGACCATTTTGTTTTCATCGTTTCTCAATTCATGTATATTCCCTGGAATTATGCACAAAACCAAGCACAAATCAGGGCCTCATTTAAGGATGGTGACACCTGCACTCCATCAATAAGCATTGGAGCTGCAGCTGCTTTTGAATCAGAAATAACAGAGTATATCAAAGAACAGGTATAACAGCAGAAGTAACTGAAATTGCATGTTTTCTTCTTTCGAAGGATTAGTTTATACTTATTTTGTTTTTGCATAATATTCTATTCCACAGATTAGCTCTTACTTTGCGGACAAACTGCTGGGAATTGTTCACGATATTAGTCTTCATATGAAGGGGGTGAGCAGATCAGAAAACAACCAGAGTATATCACCAGGCCCTGAATTACACAGAGGGGATGCTGCCTTGGAATTTATCAAGCATGTCTGTGCTGTCCTGGCTCTTGACCAAAGTGTGCAGCATGAAGTTTTGGTAATAATTGTTTAAGCAATGCTAGCAAAATTCTTAACAGTTATTCATTTATTTGTTTCATAACATAATAAAGGATGTCTTAAAGAGGGATTTGCTACAATTTTTGTACTTGTTTTCCTTAAATGACTTAATGCTGTCTTATCATCATACTACTATCATTAATAATATTATATTTTTGTGGTACTGCTGCTGTATGTTCACACATAGAATACTTCTAATATATTTCAGAGGCCATGAGATATTTCCTTCTTAAATGGATATAATTCCATAGCAGATTCATATACTTCCTTGAGTAATTTAGGTTGAATGACTTCTTTCTTCTGCTGTTGATTTTCATGTCTCTACGCTGAGGTGAGCCAAAAAGTAGTTCTGATTGGTTCGTTCACTTGCAGGTGTTGAGAAAGAATTTGCTAAAATATGTTGGTGTTAGAGAGTTTGCTCCCGAAGCCGAGTTTCATGATCCTTGTCATTCATTCGTCTTATCCAACGTCATATGCAGGTAAAAAGTTAACAAGTTTTCATTATATGAGAGCAAAAGATTTCTCACTCGAGGTTGACTATCCCAACAATGTTAACCATGGACGCAGAAAAGGCATTAAGATTCCTGTATTCACATGTTTTAATTTTTGTTTTTTTGGGTACAGCTATTGTAATGACTGCAGAGATTTGGACTTGTGCCGGGATTTGGCTTTATTAACTGAGGAGTGGCGTTGTGCTGTGCCACAGTGTGGGCAGCCTTATGACCGTGAGGTGATGGAAAATGCTCTTCTTCAGACTGTAAGACAAAGAGAACGACTATACCACCTGCAAGATGTGGTGTGTATCAAGTGCCATCAGGTGAAAGCTGCGCATTTGGCAGAACAATGCGCATGTGCAGGCTCGTTTAGTTGCAAGGAAGATGCAAATGAATTTCGTAGAAAGATGCAGGTTTTCTTTAACATAGCATCTCGTCAGAAATTCCAGCTTCTCCTAGAGTGTACCTCTTGGATTTTAGAACTTAGATAATTTAAATTAGTGCCTAGAATCAGAGTAATTGTATATCAATGTATACAACGGGTCCCTGCAATTGAGATTATTCAACCTTGACACTGCTCAAAGCAATTCTTTTATTCTATTTATCATATCCATGATGTAAATTACGTGTATATGAAATGTTTACCATGATTAATGAAATATTTCTGTTGTCATACAATGCAAGTTCCTAAAACCATAAGCTACTAAATTGATCATCTATTGGGCTTCCAAGAATCTATGATATCTGCTTAAAAAGTTATTAATGATAAGAAGCTGTAGCTAAGATTATAGATAGTTTTCTGTATTATGTCGAGAACGTTCTATAAAGTTTAATGGAAACATTTTGAGATAAACTTTTCAAAAATTAACTCACTTTATCTCAAGATCCTAAATATCCGAAGAAAAATAATTTTTTAAATTCTCTTGGCGAAAATTTGTTTTGCAGTCATTCAAAACCAATACTTACCAATGCATAAACTAGTGACAATTGAATTTGTAGAATGCTTTTAGTAAAAAGAAAAAACTAAATCTCCCATCTACTGGTTAATGAGACTTAAAACGCAGGGTATGTGTTAATCAGTTCATACAAGACCAGAATTTCCTATAACAAACGCTCCTCCTTAAGAAGCGGCACCTGGCGGTTTGGAAAATTCGAAACTCCCCCAATGGTAGGAATAGGTTCTCCAAGGTTCGAACTCAAAACATCGTGACAAGGCTTTGATACCATTGTTAGAAATACCATTGTTAGAAAAAGGTTAACCTTTTATATAAGGCCAGAATTTCCTATAACAATATACTCAAGGATGGTCATGTGTAGTGATGAAACTTTTCGTTTAAACAGGAGTCGTGATTGAGGGTCTTGTTCGATTTTTCTCCTTTTCAGAATTTTTTTAAGGATAAATTCATCATGGAAACATAGAACATTTAAAGAATTTTGATGAATCAATCAATGAATTCACGGTTTTTGTTTAGGTTTTTCATTGTTTGCAATGCAATCTTGATTTAGTTGTTCCTATGTATAAATAAAACAGTGTCTTTAATACGTATAAAAAAGTAGCCTGATTCTCAATTATCCATGGTACCAAATTGCATAGTGTTAGAAACATGGTTCTAAGTTTTACAGTCAGTCAAGTCTCACCGAAGCTAACTGAAGCAGCTCTTGTATCACTACTAACTTGAGTCATGTTAATTTCATATATATCTTTTGTCAACGTTTTCTTGTTTCATGTACATCCTTCGTCAAACTTAAGTCGTTTTAGTGATTACACATCCAAAACTAATTTTGGTTGCATTTCCAAATATTACTTGTCAAAATAATTTTTCTAATGTTCGTTATCCAACACATGTTACTGCAAACTCGTGTTCAATTGGAATCGATTATGTAAAATCACGTTAATTTAAAATCAATTTATAAACTCATCAAAATCACGCAACTTTGTGAGTATGTAATAAAGTTGTTCAAATGTTAGTCACATCTTTCATTGGCTTCCATGTCTAAGAATTGCTGAAAAATAGTTAACAAATTATTTTGTCTGCTTTTCATTTTTAGAGAAGAATATAAGCTGCTTTAGGTTTATATTACCTTCATGCTTATGAGAACATGCAAAGGGTTCATCACGTACTTCTTTAAACCAAAGGAAAGAATGCTATAAATCAGTCAGTAAAACCTAATCACCTATGTTACAGCTCAGGAAAAAAGAGCAGTTGCAAGCTTGTTGTATGCTTGATGTACAAGGAAAATTTGTTGTATATACACCAATGTTTATGTTGCAGAAGATGGTTAATATTCTCACCTTATATAGCTTTACTAAAGAAAACTATCAAGAAAACAACTGTCCTACAAGTTTAATAATTCCCATTTGTACAATACAACTACAAAATGGAATTTCTTGCATGCCAAAGTGAATAGAGTTCAAGATCAATTGGCTTCGAAATAGTTTATTACAGAATATTCTAACAGCAATTTTTTATTGAAAACTCACTAAAATTTTCCTATGTTATTGTGGATTAGCTTTTCTTCTTCTCACAGTCTTCCTCGCAGTTACAGTAACCTTGCTTTCACCTCCATTTTTCTGCACTTGCTCGTTGTCAACAGCAACTTTTGAAGAATTGACCCCTTCATTTTTCTGCACTTGCTCATTGTTAACAGTAACTTTTGAAGAATTGACCTTGCCTTCACTTTCATCTTTCCGCACTTTCTCATTGTTAACAGCAACTTTAGAAGAGCTGATTCGGCTCTTTAAGCGCAATATCTCACCCTTGGCAGAAGCCAAATCCTCCTCCAATTTCTTCCCTTTTCTCTCTAAATTCTCTCTTTCATTGCCGAGTTTCATGATGAGGTTATGAGCATCTTCAATGTTTTCCTTGGCCTCTTTGCTTGCATTTCTTTGGTCTGCTAGGGAATTCATAAGCACCTCTTTCTCTTTTTCAAGGCTAGAAATAAGAGAGTTGGTTCTCTGTAGTTCACTAGAAAGGATCGTTGCATTTCGGTTCATTTCATCAAGTGATTTGACAGCCTCCTTCAAGTTCGTCTCAAGAGATTTTCGGGACTCCTTGTCTTCTGAGATTTGCTTCTCTAAAGTTTGTATATCTTTTTTCAAAGAATCAACTAACTGTTTTTCTTCCTTTAAATTCTCTGCTGTGGTCTCAGCCTTTTTGTATATCTCAATTAATTCTTTTTGTAGGCTATCACACTTTTCAAGAGCAATTGTTAAATCATGGGACTTACCTTGTAGCTCTGCTTCGGTTTTCTTCAAATGTTCCTTTGCAGTTGTAACCTCACTTGCTAGCATCTCTGCCTCATGTTTTGCATTATCAAGACTTCTCTGTAGTGATCCTTTAACTTCAGTGAGCTCAGATGAAAGCTTAGACACCTCAACCACAAGGTCATTGCGCAGTTTGTTTGACTCACTTAAAAGGTTTTCCAATTCAGCAGACTCATTTCTTGATTTTTCAAGATTTCCCTGGGTGTCTTGAAGTTCATGCTTCAAATGATTCACTTTACCAGATTTATTCTCAAGAGCCTCCTTCAACAAATCTCTTTCCCGGGATAAATCAGCATTGATGAGCAGGTTTTGGCTTGATTCACGCAGGGCAAGTTCAAATTGATGCTTTAGCTGAAGAAGCTCCTCTTCTTTTTCACTTAAAACCCTAGAGTCCAAAGCAGCCTTTCTTTCAGTAGTGAGTTTTAGGTCATTGTATTCCTTCTCCATGACATCATATTTACTCCTAAAATCATCATTCTCATGAGTTAAGGAACTCAATCTTGAATTTAGTTCCATCACCAAGGAATCTTTAGCTTCTAGTTCCTGTTGGCTTTTAAGTAGTTCATCTTTCAACCCTTGAATCTGCAATTGTACACTGGATAAGTCATCCTTGGTTTTCTCATAGGTAGAATTCAATCTCTTCAATTCCAACTCCTTTACTGCTAGAGATGAATTGAGATTCTTAACAACATCTTCTTTGTCTTTGAGGTCCTCACTGAGAAGATTGATTCTTTCCTGTAAAACTCCAATGAAATCTATCTTTTCTTTCAAATTGGTTTCAAGATCTTTCTTATCTGTATCAATCTTTGAAAGCTCAGTCTCAAGTCTGTCAATTTGAAGTTTCAGGTCCTCAACCAAAATTCTCTCATTTTTAAGCTCCTTCCCCAAGTGGTTGATTGTACTGATCGCAGAATTTAGTTGTTCCATCAATGCTTGCTTCTCTTCCTTTGCCTTTTCAAGTAGGTTGGCTTGTTCCTCCTGCTTATTCAGTAACTTCAGCTCATAGTCCTTCTTTAAGGAAACAATCAGTTCTTCCTTTTTCTTCAGTTTCCAGCTCATCTGTGCACATTGACCAGTATAAATAATGCTTAAATATTAACTAATAAATAATAAAAATGACTTTAAAAAAAAAAGTGGAATGCAGAAAAAAACTTATTTTCACTGATGCACACTGTTACACACTCATAGCAGTTACAACATTTTAAATAAAACAGTAATTACTTATAAAACTGTAAAACTGACTAATAATTACACATGACCCACAAACTGTTTGGATCACATTTTTAACAAAAGTGACCAGAATTTTTGTTTCCTCAGTAACAGAAGAATAATTCCTCATTTCCTTTTTTCGCCTTAGGAGTTTTTTAGGAAGAGAGACATCCCTCAAAGGCTAACACACATCTAAGAAACATAAGAGTGAAAATAAGCTTACTGTTTCTATTGTTGCATCAGCAGCAGCCTTTTCTTTCTGAGAAAGTGTATAGAGAGCACCCAGCACACCAGAAGAAAATATTCCAATTCCATTCAGGAGAGACAGAAAGGAATTTGATGGTGTTTCCACTTCAGGTGCTGTCTGTCCATAGAAGCTACAAAGTTTAGATCAACTAAACATCCAAGGCAAAACCATGATAGCTAACGATAAATTTACTATTCAACATTGGTAACCACATACAAACCTCAGCTTCCTGGTTATCCTCTTGTGTCTTCACCTCATTTTCTTCAGCTGCAAGGAGAATGAATAATTACCCCCAAGTTACTTCAAAAAGAAGACTAATTAATCCACATAAAACCCATAGCAGAACAACACTTGAGGTCCTAAAGATACAATTTTCTTTGGAGGGATGGAGGGCAGACCTCATGAGATATCAGTATACAACAAATAGAGCAAGGGTGTATTGTAAGCATAAGGGGGTCCAAAAAGGGGGAAATGGAGACCTTTTTGACATATGTATGAAACCCTAATGGTATATTGTAAGAGGCATAATGTAAAATAATCAATCGTTCCTTTTAAATTAACAAATCAGTCTGGTGATATATAACATGTCACAAGCAAAAAGCAGCAAATCAATAAGAACTTACTTAAGGAAGTTTCTAAGTATCCATTTCTTTTTCATCCTAGAGGAAAAGAATTGAAAAATTAAGATTTTATAATATCCTAGAACCAAAAAGAAAGAACATGCATTTTCACAACTTGAAACTTGAAAACAAATTCTAATTTCTTTTCAGAATATTATGAGGCAGAAAAGGAGAGAACATCCACCACAACACATCCTTCTCATTTCTTTCTCTTCTATCAGTATTCTAATCAATTGTATCACTTTTCCGGGAGTTAAAAATGATCACCAAAAACAAAGTCTGATTCGAACACTC
Organism: Vigna angularis; assembly: GCF_016808095.1. NCBI lineage: Eukaryota > Viridiplantae > Streptophyta > Magnoliopsida > Fabales > Fabaceae > Vigna > Vigna angularis. The sequence continues at coordinate 32,314,374 of NC_068974.1, read as the reverse complement.
AAAATCCATATTTCTTAAATTTAGATCACATCATATTGCATTCAACAAAAGAAGCTCCCATACTGGAATCTTGGATCCTAACTTGAATGCAAGTGAACTCTGAAGAAAGAATCCTCCAAAATAACTGTTACAAACATTTAGCATTCGTTGTTTTAAATTCTCTTCTAATAGAATAGATTAGAGGTAAACCCATATCAGAAAATATTTGGGTCATGCAATAAACCAATACAAGAACTCATCTTTCGGGATACTACATGCTAATTCAGTGACCCATATGCAATTACACTATAATAATTTATAAATGCAAATTGAAGAATCTCACTTGGAGTTACGGCCGGTGGTTCTAGAGCTGGGGCCCTCTTCAAACGGCGAAATGGAAGAAGGGCTATGCTGGTTAAAAGAATGGTTCTTTTGCTGCAGACTGGGTCTTGCTGGCCCAAGCAGGAGGACGTAGGAGCTCGCAACTTGGTCTTTGGTCTGTATCCAGATGAAGATGAAAAAGATGAAGATGAAGATGGGAATTTGCAAAGGGATGAGTGGAGCAAGCAGAAGGAGGTGCTTCCCATCTTGCTGTTGAGAGTTACTTGGTTCGTGGCTTTTCACTAGCAGGGCGCCACATAGAAAAAGAGAAGAATGGTTTTGAACATGCGAATATCATTGGATGGTGATGGCAAGCTTGCAGTTTTGTTGAGGATAATATATGGTTGGGAAAGAATAGACATTCTTAAATAAACTTAAATTTACAAAAGGATTAAAAATGTAATTTTTTATTGTGTTAGTTTGAGGAGATGGAAATATTTTTTAGTGGTTTAGTTTTTATATTTTGTAGGTAACAGTTTTTATTATGTTTTAATTAATGAAAGGTAACGCAATAAATACTTCAGAAAGAAAAATATTTTATGCGTGAGATTAGTTTAACCCATGGGACATAAAATATTTTTTATATTGTTTTTTTCTTCATTTATTTGGATGGAAAGTATGAATTTTTTTTTCTTTTTCCTTACTTTCTGTATAAATCATACAATTTTTTAAATGAATTTATTTATTGAACTTTAATCTTTAAATTGTAGCTTTAGGACTAAGTTAACATAAAAAATTTATTTATAATACAAATTATTATCAAGTTTTTTTTTTTTCCTGAATTCTCTAATTTAAAAATTATTTTTTAAGAATTTGAATTATATGATGTGAAAGTCAAAAACCACTTCCAACTTCTGTAAGGACCTCCTTTTCTTTTATTATTATTAGTTTGAAAAGGATGGAAGAAGTAATCAGTGCAGCCGCCCATAGAAAGAAATGAAGTTTTGTTTTATTGAGAAAATAAGGGAGACAAACGTCCGTGATTCCCCTCTCATGTTTTGGCACCATTCAACAAGCTGCAGACGTGGAAGATATAAGGGGGTGTTGGGTTCTGAAATGGAAAAGAATCCTTGCTGCCTTGCTGCAAAAATTGGTGAAGGAGGTGAAGTTCAGAGTTGCTAGAGTTGCTGGAGTTGCTTGGTGCTGCAAGCCTTGAGGGGGATAAATTCAAAGATTCACAAGGGAAGTCTTCAAGAGGTAAGGGGAGCTAGATCCTTTTCTCTGGATTGTATGAACCATGTATGTGTAGTGAAATCTATAATATAGTGTCGTTGATGAACAAATTTCGTACTTAGAATGACCTTGTTGTGTATGAATCTGTATGAGTGGTTGTAAAATTGTGTTGTTGAAGAAAATATGGGAAGAAAGGGATGAAAATGGGGTTTCTGGAAAATCTGGAAATCTGCTGCGTTTCTGCAGAATTCTGCAGAACGCGCGTTCGTTCCAAATGGCTCGACCAATTAGTGGTCGGCCAAATAGTATGAGCGTTCGTCCTTAAATATTAAACTGAGCGTTCGTCCTTAATATTGAACTGAGCGTTCGTCCTTAATATTGAAGTGAGCGTTCGTCCCAGTGAGCGTTCTTCCCAGTGAGCGTTCTTCCCAATGAGCGTTCTTCCCAGTGAGCGTTCGTCCAGTGAGCGTTCGTCCCAGTGAGCGTTCGTCCAGTGAGCGTTCGTCCCAGTGAGCGTTCGTCCCAGTGAGCGTTCGTCCAGTGAGCGTTCGTCCCAGTGAGCGTTCGTCCAGTGAGCGTTCGTCCCAGTGAGCGTTCGTCCCAGTGAGCGTTCGTCCTAGTGATCGTTCGTCCTAGTGAGCGTTCGTCCTTAGTGACATGTTGAGCGTTCGTCCTTAAGATATATATTGAGCGTTCTTCGAGCGTTCGTTCTGGTGAGTATAGCGTTCGACCTCAGTACTCCATTCCAGCGTTCGGCTTTGTTGAGAAATAGCGTTCGACCTTTGGTAAAAGCGTTCGTCCAGTACCGTTCGGCGAATAACGTTCGTCCAAATAGTAATTTTGTTTTAAGTTCATTTCTCTCTTAATTGAGTTATGTGCAGAATGTTTGAAATATATATATATATATATATATATATATATATATATATATATGCTGTGATATGAAATATGTGAATAGTATGAGGTATGTTAGATTTACTGGGATAATACGGTACTTTCGGGTTATTCATGACTTGGGATAAGGTTCAAAGTAACACTATAATTCATGGACGTAATTCCATGAATCTCAAGGGAGATTACATGGTGGTGCCCTATTTTATTGGACGTAATTCCATGATCTTCAAGGAGAGGATACATGGTGGTGCCCTTATTGTGTGTGGGATGATTTACATGGGAGCTTAGTCTTGGGGGTTATCCTGAAACTCCAATGGTCTGTCATTCTCAATTAGAGAGGATTGATTCATGTGGTGAGGAGTAGCAGGAGGTCCTAGTCTTGGAGGCTTCCAGTATGCTCCAAGGTGAGTAATAACGGACTAACCTCGTGAGTGTGGTAGGGTGAAACCCATTGGCAATGGCTTTGCAAAGCAGTAGAGGCCACCACGAGTGCACGACCCACCATAGCTCGGCAATCATTCTAGTCCGGACGAGTCGGTTTATAAAGCAACAAGTCGGGGTATAAAGTAATAAGTCTAGTGATGTTAGTTTACTAGGTTTGGATGACTTTTGCATGTCGTGTGAAATTTTATAACATGTTTTTTATATCTAGCTCACCCTTGCTTGTTTGTATTTGCTTGCGTATGTTCTTTGGCGATGATCATCCACTTGGATGGGAGCAGATGGTGAGGAGGATACTTTGGGAGCAGCTCTTGATGAAGACGGCAGTGTTGCAGCTCAGAATAATTAGTCTTATTTCGTGAATTCTTGTGTGATTTAAGTTTTAAATTCTCTGTAATTCTCATGGAGAAATCCTAATACTCTAGTCGAGATTTCCGCACTATTCTAAGGATGACTGTAATCCTGAATTAACTCTTGACTGTTTTCCTATATTATGCATGATGACGTCTTTATTATATATGCATGACGTATATAATCGGGATGTTACAACTTCCCCAATCCAAAAACAATCTAAAATTACACAATCTAAAAACCTTTTTTTTATGAAAAGAATAACTTTCAAATTTTACAATCTTTTTTTACTTTGGCCAAAAGTAATATCCAAATTATACAACCCACAAGTTAAAAGAACTTTCATAAGTCAAAGAACTTTGATATTACACAATCTAAAAATTAAGAATTTTCACATTACAAAATTCAAAATTTATAAATGACTTCCAAATTATACAATTTTAAAAAGAAATAATACAAAATTTTCATAAAAACTTTTTTTTTATGTGAACCTTCTGGATTGTATAAACTAAAAATCAATTATTGATAATAAAGTGAAAATTTTAATTTTAAAAGTGCTAAAGGAAAATATGGAGAAGAAAAAAAATCCCCCAATAGTGAATTTTAGGTGATTTGTGACAAGTTGAACATATTTGTTAGAAATAATAAGGGGATCTCTTCCTACACCCCATATTTTTTAAAATTCTAATTATAACATGTGATTATAGTTTGAGATTGTGTAATCCGAAAATTTTAGATTCTGTAATTTATAATGTAAAACTATATCATGGAGTGTACAGTAATGTAAATTTGAAAGATAATTTAAAATATAAATTACATTCTGAATTGTATGATTCTAATACAAAATTATATTTTCGATTATATGTAAATTTGAAAGGATATTTGTAATACAAATTATACTTCAACTTGTATGATTTGTAGTTTAAAATTACATTCTAAATTGTAATGTAAAATTATATAATTTGTAATGCAAATTGGAATAATCAACTTGAAACGTCAATTACATTTTAAAAAGTACAATCCTTAAAACAAAATTATATTTTGAATTTACAATCTCTAATACAAATATGAATGGCCAAGTCAAAATACAAATTATATTTCAAATTTTAAATTATACAATTCGTAGAACGAAGTGAGAGAATTGTTACAAATTATATTTCAAATTTTAAATTATACAATTCGTAGAACGAAGTGAGAGAATTGTTTTTGTTGTAAACAATGCAGGGAGAGACTTAAAAAAAATGCAAAAGCAAAGGTGAATTTGTTTGTCTTCTTTAGCCAAACTTATGGGAAAATCAATTTTTGCCCCAAAATAAATAATTTTGTGATGAATTTTGATGAGCAGTGTCCATTGGGGACTTCAGGAAGAAGCTACTTTTTAAAGAATTTCTTCCAGGAGCAAATGTCATGCTTATGAAATATACTTGTAATAGTCTTTCCTCTAACCAACACAAATGCACTTGTAAGTTGTTTGTGGGAATTGAGAATTGGAGCGAATGGAGGTGCAGCAATACTGTGAAATAAGGAAGAAATATTGGGGCTTTTAATATATTTTACTCAGGGGTAGTTAGATCATTCTCATAGGGTTTTGGGGTGCATAAAAAAAAGGGTACAAAAAGAAACAATGGGGTGCAAGAAGAAATAATCTTACTCCCTCCCTACACTTCAATTTACAACACTTGACAAGTGCATTTGCGTTGGTTGGTTAGCAAGAAGGCTATTACATGTGCATTTCTTAGATTTCTTAGACATGGCATTTCCTCCTAATCTTGCAAGAAATTCTTCAGAGGAACTTCTTCTCGAAGTCCCTAATGAACATCGCGCATCAAAATTCATCACAAAACTCATCACTTTTGGACAAAAACTGGTTTCCCTATAAGTTTGGTTCAAGAAGGCAAACAAATTCACTTTTGTTTTTGCTCTTTTTAAAGTCTCTCGTTACATTGTTGACAAAAAAAGTAATTTTCCTACTATGTTCTATTTTTCCACTACAACTTCAATACTTAATGTAAATTTAAGTTACATTATAAATTGTATAATTCAAAATATAAATTTATATTACAAATTATATCATCCAAAATATGTAAATTGATCTCGGATTGACTGTTTCAATTTGTGTCATTGATTGTACGATACAAAATATAATCTTACATTACAAATTATATAATCCATAATGTAATTTCCATTTTAAATTGACTATTTAACTTTTTTTTATAGATTGTACAATTCAAAATGTAAAATATAATTTTACATCGTGGATTGTAATCCAAAATATAATGTGTTGCAGATTGTGAATTTACATTTTAGATTATTTTTCAAATTTATATTACAAATTGTACCCTTCTATAATGTAATTTACATTATGAATTATAAAATTCAAAATATTATGAATAGCACAATCCAAAATTATAATTACAACAATAATATAATTGGAATTTTAAAAAATATAAGAACACAGCAATAAATGCCATACAAACAATTGAGGCCGTAAAAGAAGGAATAAATATTTGGGTTTTCAATTTTTTAATCTAGGGTAATTAGGTCATTTTTATAAGGCTATGGGGTGCAGGCCAAATAATAAAAATAATTTCACAATTTTCTCGTACTAGCTCAGTTTTCCCAAATAAATTGAGTGCATAACTCGCAATTGGAACCTAAAGACAATAATTTGTTCAAGAAAACTAACACAAAGTAACCAGAAGGGAAGATAAAACAAAATTAAAGGTAAAGATTATGTCTGGAAGGAATAGTTTGGAGGCATTTGTGATTGAATATAAATTTTTCATTTCAAAATTTATATAATTATAGAACTTCAATAAAAATAAAAATAAGAGATGATAGAAAACTTATAAGATGACTTATCTTTATTTCCTAGTAGATAAAAAATTTAAAAACAAACCCCTCCTTCCGGACATATTCAAAGGTTCAGAAAATGTGTCCCTCAAATAAGAACACGAACAAGGAGCTTGAGTGCATCCATGCTTTATTATTAGAATTTAGAATTGGTTTTTCTAGAGTATAAACACCCTTACATAAATATAGTGATGAAAACGGCAGGCCTAGATTGGTGTCCAGCCGTATCATGTTAAACAGTTGAAAAGATGTCTACAAGGTAACAGCCATCGCCATTTCACACAATATTAGCATTCTCAAGTAGGCTAAAAATCAATAATACATTTACCAAGTCCTGCACTTTCCTCTTACTTTTTTTTTTGTTTGAAGAAGCACTTTTTTCTTCTAAAAAAGCTGGTTTGTAATATGGTGTGATGTGATCATACCTGAAAATCTCCAAGCAAGGGTGTTTGTGTGTGCATACAAATGCATGTGTACTTCTGTGCAGGAGACGAATTTTGAAACATGGATGGATACGAGTGATTCTTAGGTTAACCTACCCTACAAAACAAACACTTTTAATGATACTCACTAAAAAAATGAAACAGGGATATTAAATATAATAAATTCCATAGAAAACTAAAGACAGTAACTAATGCAAATAAATAAAGGCACTTAAAGCTTGTGTTTTTCTAACAAAATGAATTCGTAAGTGTGAGATCTAAAGTTAAATGATGGATAACGAGAAATGTATGCAAGGCAATAAATGGACTTCGTTGATGCAGATAAATGTACTAGCACACCCATTAAACTGAGAAATATAAATGTATGTAATTAAATTCCAAACAAACGCATTTCTTTGGGGTTTCATAATTCCGTGCTAGATGCCATCTTTGAACAGAATATTAACTAATTGTATATACGCAATCATTAATATAAACAAGTCAATTGAAGATTCAAATGTTGATCACTCGTCTGACACACTTACTAACTGATATTATATAATAAAAGCACATTTAATATCAGTTACTGTGAAGAATTACCATAAAAATGGTATGGCAAAATATTTTTAATTATTTTTTTTGGTTTTTAGTAAAATATTATCATGTTTATATTACGTTCATGCTTATGAGAGCATGCAATGGTTCATCACACACTTGAAATGGTACAGCACAGCATAAAAAAAATCTAGTTTGCCAGATGCTCTAAAGTCTGAATAAAAGAACTATAACTCACCCTATGCTGCAATAGTAGATATTTTAAGTTTTTAACATATTATACACTAAATAGCTATGCTTAAAATAGATGCAATAAATGTAAATAAAGAGAAAAGAAGTTAGATGTGCAAACAAAATAAACTGATACAGACAAAAAGGTGGAGGGAAGTATGTTACTAGACAAGGAACACTAGCTGGCTATAAATACCACAAACAGTGTTCAATGTTTCAAACTTAGCCTTCTCACTTTTTAAAGGTTATTTTTGAAAACTGTTAGAAATCATATTTCAGAAAGGAAAAAAAAGCAGATGCCTAAAAGTAGTTTTAACTTCAAAATGTATGATGGTATCAATACACCCCTCCCTGTAAGCAAGAGCCTTTTTGAGTTTGAACTTTGAAGAAAAGAAAATACATCCATGCTGAAATTGATATATCTATTGTGAAGAATGATAGTAAAAGATCAAAGTCTTACATTGGTTCTAAATCTTTAACAAAAACAAATTTTAAACCATTGCTCAACAGCTCATGATTTTAGGCCAACAGTTACTTTGACAATAATATTTCTTTGCTTTAGAAGATAAAAAAATAATTAAACAGAAAAAAGACAGATGGACAGTGAATGAAGTAAAAAATAATTATAGGCATTATGTTTTCTTGTTGTATACTCCAGTCAGTTTCACTTATTTCTGTCCTTTAAAACGTGCCAGTTCTCGTTGTAGACTAAATGTCTATGTCCAATTAAAGAAAGTGATAACAAAGAATATAGATATGCCCGGTTTACCAGTAGGCATAAACACAATAGATGGACAATTATACCTTGCACTCTTTTCCTCCATTTCACGAGCTAGGGAAACCAGCTTAAAGAAATCAACTCTCAGAATATCACTGTAGATAAAGAAATTGAAGCACAGGTCAGAAAGACAAAAATGATTATCAGCTCTTTTTTTAATCAAAAGGAAAATGTTATTGCATCATAATATAGGTTGCAATAATCCTACCCAGATTAGCACTACAACCTGTACTAATAATTTGCAACATTATAAATACAATTAATAGAAAAAAGAAATACAAAAGTGGGAGGACCAAACCAAAATCCACTAAGAGAATCTGAAATGTGAAATACCATATCTATCTCTACAAAATTCAAAGACAATACAAGGACAAAATCATGAAAGGCAAGAAAAGTAACCATGTGAACAGTTATTTGTAACATTGACACAGAAGTTCACCACAAGTAAATTTCAGTATTCGATGTTGAAGCAAGTTCTCCAAATAAAAATGTATAAGAAAAATTTTCATACGAACAGACATAATTTGAATTTCAAGATACTGAGGACAGGTTTGAGTCACTCCATATAGAAAGAACTGGTGATGCCACGCCACAAAAAGCAATTAAGTTAAAAAAACAGAATTTTAAAGATGGAAACACCAAGAGATCCTTTCTCTAATCAATTACTGAACAGAATTAAATCATTTAAGAAGGGTTTATCTACCTCATCAAACAATGAATACATGTATCCTAGCAGAAGTCCCTAGAGAATGGTCATACTCGTTTTTATTAAAAAAAAAGTTAAAATAAAGAAAAACATCCACCATAGAAAATCAAAATTAGAAGGGTTTGATTGGAAGAGATTGTTTTGCAATAGAGGCGCTAACTTTTCCCTTGCAGATTTAAATACCCCAAATCAGTAGAGACAAACAAAGGTTGTCCTGTTGCAGAGCTTAATTAGTACACATGTGGAAATGACAGATAATCATGTCTTTTAGCATTAAATCTTAAGAAATAATAACGTACTAATTACTAATTAGAATACCCTATCCTATCTCAGTACAGCTGTACTTTCAAGGAAATTACTGAGACCATTTTAATGCCATTAAGTTGAAGACTTTGTATATGTTGAAGACCTAACAATGATTCTACTTAAAAAACACGCACACAAATTCTAGCAATCAATAATTGGAAGAAGGCCGCTAACAATAACAAGTAGATTTTAGAAACTCATTTTCTCTTTATGATATTACATTAAAATTAAGAAAGAAAAGTCAGATTGACTTTCATACTAGTGTAGGGCACAATAATACCATAAAAGTATACTTTTGAACTTTTGGTTAGGATTATTCACCATTCTGCGTGGCTGGAGAAAATAGATCAGTATTCAAAATCATTTTCCTTAATAGATTATATGAAGTTTGAGATATTTTTGTCAAAATCGTTTTCCACATTAGCTATTATTTGAGACTTTCCTTTTCAAAACCATCTTCCTTATTGTCTTACGTTAAACTTTGACACTCTCCTTTACTAAGAATATTTCATTTTTGAAAAAATTGACAGTATGAATTTGTTTCTCAGTCTCTTTTGGATAAGTCATTTCGTCTTTCTTTTCTTTTAAAAAATGCCACTAAAGAAGGAAAAGCATAAATAGTTGCCACCCATCCCCGGACATGCACAAAATAATGAAAAAAAAAATCACTTAGATGTGCAAGGTCAGCTAAATATCAGACAAACAAAATCACAAAAAGTTATCTGTGACAACTTGGCTAATAAACTGCTCTTATGTCAAGGAGCAGCCTCCTGATGTATGGAGTAGAAGCGTGTAAATGATTCAATATCTCTGACAAACTTCATGATTTTCGAAAAGAACTAACTCCATGATGAAAACTCGAGCTTTCAGGTTTTGATGTAACTTGATTATAGGGTTATCTATAAGGAAAAAGTCTGCTACCCTAATGAAGATCTATCCATTCTTTAGGAATTAAAAAATAAAATCATTTAGTGTGCAAGTGCACACGTATTTCTCTATAGTTTATCAAACAAGAATTACAATATGGTCAAACTTAATGCGTGTATCTTATAGGGCTTGGTGGTATGTGTTATGGAGATCGGCTACCATTACCATAGCTTTGCCCCAACCTTACCCCCCCGGAACACACACACACTATAAATAAGCAACACAGGATTATGGTTCAGGTAAGCCTTGTGTACCTACAATTACTTTTCTACAGTACCACCCTAAGTTAAGTATTGAAATGTCTATGTAATTACCAGCTCCATTTTTCCTACTCGCTCCAGTCACTAAATCCTACAAAACACAGACACTAGGCACAATACAAACACTAACACGATTAATGCCTAAGATATAAGACACGGAGACTTTATGCGCAAATGTGTACAATGACAAATTATTGAAATAAAGTAGCATAAATATAACAAAAGATCTGAATTGATGATCAAAATCTCGATATTCAATTTTTTTTCTTATGATGAGGAGTAATAAAAATATTAAGAAATATTGTTCTACAACAAATGAACTTAGTCACTTCACCAAAAATCTTAAAATTATAAATTGGAATATCTTATAGAAAAGATATATTCACCCTCTACAAGTCAGGTTTCTATTTCTTTTACGTCGACAAGTCTCACAGGTAACAGATATTGTTTTTAAATTTTATATTATATTTTAAGTTGGTTTTCTGAAAGCTAAAATTTAATATTCTTTAATGATATTGGCTTGTGTCCATTCACATGGAGGTATAAGCACCATTGCCTGAACTGTACAGAGGTGGTGCCTAAAGTGTTTGGGCCAATACTTTACTTTTAATTAGAAACTTAATGAGAAATGTCGACAAGTGTTGTCGGAAATTTATTCAACAACATTGCAACACTTCAAGTAGGATCTAAGTCCATGGTTCATAGGCCAACTCAACAGCAGGGGTGGAGTACCATTACTATGTTGGATATAGGAAAATTTAGCCATTATAGAGAAACAATACCAGGTTATTCCTTCGGGCACCAAAAATATCAAATATTATAAATAAGGGCAATTACACATAGTACTCGGTGAATTCACACTACTAAAACTAGTTTATACAGCGGAATCTTTCTATCTAACATTAAAACAAAAGGGAATAAAGAATATGAAACAAAAAAACAGAAAAACAGAAAACTACTGAGGACATTTTCAACTAAAAGTAGTTCCAGATAGCAACCAAGGAATTATTATGCAATGCCAATAGTAAACTGTAATTAACAAAAGTTTAGAATAGGATAACTCTCAAAGGCCAAATAAAACCTTCAAAAGGAAATTTGAAATCATCCATAAATTGTATATCATATGTAGGTCACTCTGACTTAACCCATAAATAATAAAACCACATAATATGAAGCTGAAATGTACATGAACAAGTACATAGGTACACTGAAAACTGACTATCACATTACCCCGAACCAAAGTCTGTGTCCAAAGGCATATAAAATAGCAACTGAAATTACCAAGGCATGTCATCAGAAATTTCAACCAGATATGCTTCTGCTGTAGATATCAAAAGTGATCCATTCTTCTCACTGAGCATTCTCAAGGTTGAGAATAGACCTCTCCATCTGTAGCATTTAAGAGTTGTGGATAAAAAATAATAAGAACATAAGACTTCAATTTCCTAGTACCATCCTGATACACATCCACGTTAAGGAACACAACTCAGAAAATAGCATAGACAAATATTAATTCAAAAAGATGACTCTCCTATTAAAACTTGCACATATATTGCACCTGACCTTAAAAAGATAACATTAAATCAGTAGAGCATGTTTTTTGATCGATCTCCATCCTCCAATTCACATGAAAAATGCAAGCGATGAATTCATCGCAAGCAAAAAATCATAATATACCTGAATTTTGAGCATATTCACCTTGAAAGTTTTATGATATCACAAACTATAAGATTTGAATAGAATCACACAGAGATATCTTTTTCCCTTGTGTCCTTTTTATCCATTTCATTTCTTGATTGAAGATACGTTACTAACACAAATAGGTAATGAATAAGGAGAATGGGGTATCCTCCGTACATAGAGCTATGAAGAAATCACAATGAATGTTGTAAAAATATAGCAAAACAAAAGAGCTCTCAGTCCCACCATATGCACCAAAGAAAGGCTTTGGAACTATATCACAGAGCTTCGCTTATCCAGTAATTTCATTCCAAACAAGAGAAGAAAGAAAAGCACACAGCCCCTCCCTGACTAAAAAGAAAAAACCTCTAAATTTAAGAAAAGGGAAAAGCTCTAACGTACCAAAATGTGATCAATATAACAACTATTTCAAGTGACTCCCATTTTGGTTCTATTTTTAATCTTCTCAATTGAATCCTCGTATGTTTAATATTCTTTTATTTGAACATAAATGCTTTAAATTTGGTGTTTTAGAAATTTGAGCAAATAAAAATATGAAGAAATTCAGAAAGTTAAGTCAAGGCAGAAAACTGAAAAATATAATGTCTTTCCAAGTTAAGAGCACTTCTTTTTCAACAATTTTTATGAATAACCTTCCATTTTTTTCATGTAAAAACATACTCTAGATTGAGACATACAGCACATACAAAACATTGCACCAACTACAATTTACAAAACCCACCAGAAATTGGAAGTGTATAAAATAATAGTAATAAAGTCTTTCACATTTTTATTTAATAAAGACAAAAGAAAATCATAATCATCAACACCAAACTCAGAATGTCAAAAGGGTTTAGTTCATTAATTGCCACTGATTATTTAACAACACAGACAAAAGCCAGGTACAAAACAACAGTTGCTGACCGAGGAAAAAGAAACTGCATTCAATCCATCTCTGAAGCCAAAGCTAAAGTGATATTGATGTACCTTCACAAGGGTTTCAAATTTGTCCCTCAAACAAGAAAATCTGTGCTTGATCCAATATAAAGCCAGGGAGCAACTGAAACATCACAAGATAATGGTAAATCTTTAGAACAAAATCTAGGATGTTGAACAATAAGAGAAAGAACAAAATAATTTATTGCAACGAATCTATGATATAGTAGTTCTATATACACTAAAAATTATTCAATGATGCAATCTTCCACTCTCTAAGTGCCTGTCCGTAATAATTTGATATTCTACTAACATAATTTTAATTGTGTTGTATCCTAATTTCATAAGACTATTAACACTGTATTTTCCAAAAAATATAATAGTAAAATTTAGCAGACTAAAACCCTCACTGCATTCGAAAAATAGAATTTGCAGCTAATCAATGAACTGATGACCTCTCAACAACATATGCATTCAATTAACCTAAGACATCTTGATCTGTATAGTGTAAGCTTGATAAGATAGGATTATGGAAATAATTCACAAGGTACACTTTCTTTAATAAAGCACAAGATCCAGATACTTCCATTTACATTAATAAGATGACTTATTTCATCACAGGGCTTTTTTCAAGATGTCTAACCAATATCTCACAAAAAAAAATCCTTGCTCACCCCTAATCAAGCTAAGATAATATGTAATTATACAAAATGGAATGATATTGTGTAGGTACTAAAGCATCCAAGTAGATAAAATGACAATGAATTAGAGCATATTGAAAATAGATGCTACAGAAATGCAAATGACCCATTGTTTGGACATAGTTTGGTGGCAGTATAACATGCATCCAACAAAGCCAGACTGATCATCATTCATCAACTAGAACCTACAAGTTTGTCTAATGCCGATGTAAATATAAGCTACACGTTCACAAGGGAGGAGTTTCCTTACTAATCCTTGTCTTTTCTCTCAGATGCTTGAATAAGTTCAACACATGCATGTTTTACACGCTCTGCACCAATACTGCAATGACCAAGGGAAAACCGAAATTTATTACTGAAAATATCTAAAGTCTAAACAACAATAATAAGCCTTGTCCCTCTAGGCGAAATGAGTTACATGAATCAATATAACCATTAGACTATATTCAAAGTTAAAACTAAAAATAACTAAATAAGGCTCAGGCTGATACACTAGGCTGATTACCAATGATGAAACATAAAAAGCACGCGAAAAATTAAATTTGGTAATTTTTTTTAAAATACAGCAATCTTCAAATATGATCAATAACAGTTATGAAATATATGGTAGAGATCTGATTCCATACATTTAATTGGCACTTAAGAAACACCTTAACAAAAAATAGAACATAAGGCACCCGCCGCTGGTACACAAAATGACACATTTTACATCTTTTTTGAGCTCTTAAACAGTGAATGTCATGCAGAGACAAGAAAGTTGAGCTCGGAATATGTTTAGCATCAAACAGAAATCAAATAACTAATCAGATGCAAATTATATTAGAATAAAAAGTGAAATTTCCACTTTGTGCAGTAAATGACCAAAACAAAGTCCAAGCAGCAGCAACTAATTCTCTGCAAACATGTGACAAGGATATCCGGTAAAAGAGAGATGCTAACAAGACACTCATTATTATTGGTTGAAATTTATTGGAGTATACAAAATTGGTAAGTCACATTTGTTAAACCAATAATAAAGAAACAAACCATCAATTTCATAATTAAAGTATTATTATCTCCAGAATAGTTTTCAAAGTAAGAAAATATTATGAGCCATCCCTTAATCCTCAAGTAAAATCCTTCAAAACAGTGCTGAATGTTAGTGAAACATATGATTTCAGGACTACAGCAATGGATATTCACACTTTAGGAACAACTAGTATAATTTCTTTCTTTTGAAGACAATTCAAGAAAGTAACACTCAAGGAATCAAAATGACGGTTTATTTATGAATAATAAAGGATGCATTCAAAAAGAGTCCGTTAGCACTCCACTTCAGTGAAATAATAAAAAACACAGTCCAACTCCAAATTCAGTAAATTCACTTATTCAATATTATTACCTGCTCGATCTGGCATATAAATCCCGAGCAAGTTCACTAACTCTTTCAAAATCAACCTGCTGCTGTTCACTGCGCAAGAGGAAAAAATGAGTCACAGCTACACCGAGAAACGAAGCCAAGAATTATTAGAAACCTAAATTCGCGTAAAATGAGAAAAGAAACAAAAACGTAAACAGAGAATTAGGCGGTTATAGTTACAGCTGGATAGTGATAGCAGAAAATAGGCTTTTGGAGGAGAGAGTGTAAACGGTGACCGCTCGTAGGAGAGCGTCGCGGCGAAGAGGATGTAGCCTCGAAGTTTCAAGGTAAACGAATTGCTCGTTGACGAGTCCCTGCGAGAATCGGAACAACAACACACGATTAGTTACCGAAACGGTGAGAGAATGGTGAGAGAGAGAGAGAGAGAGAGAGAGAGAGAGAGTGCTTACATCGTCCCACATGGAGCGGATGAAGTTGTGAGTTTGGAAATTGAGAGCGTGAATGGACATGATTGAGAGCGGAGAGAAGAGTGAATGAAGAAATGAATGAGAGAGGGGTTTTGAGGAGTTGCATGGTGCTTCGGTTTGTCGGGATTTGGGGATTCTGCGTTCTTGTTTGGCTTTCGGGATTAGTCACATTTGTCGTTTCAACGTTACATGCATGCAACCGTGTTAGTGTCATCATGTACTACTTCACTCTTTAACTCCCGAGTTTGTTTTTCTCGGAATGATTTCTGTAACGCCATTTTCTTACCGGAAAAACAGCGTGGGAGATGAAAGAAGAGAGTGGGGGTTACTGATTTGGGAGAAGGAAAACGCTAGAAGCTCGTATTTTCAATTTTAAATAGTGGGGTCCACGTCTTCTTTTAAAATAAAAAATTATTACATATTAGAGTAACTGCTTTCATGGAAACATGTGCTATTTGTATGTGTATATATTGTTTATGCGTTAAATATGTTCTTTCTAATATCTAAACTTTGGAGTTTTCTTTGTTGAAAATTTCGTTAAAGTTTAGTATTCAAATTTAAAATGTAAATAGGTATAGTCTTAAAGTTAATTTTTTTTTATAAATTATATCGATTTAATTTTAAAAATTAAATTGTATCAAAGTTTTAGATAAAAACATTAAAATGATAATTTTTTTAAAATTATTAAAATAACAATTTTGAATTATGAAAATAGACAAATCTTGTCACTTTGGTATGATTTCATTGTAAAAAATGTCATTCATGTACTATGTTGAAGTTATATTACATGACTTTAGTTCAATGCGTTTTAAATTAAAGTTATATCAATTGAAGTTGTGTCAACTTAGTGATTCTATCAAAACTAAATTTAAACAATGTGAATTTAGCATGACTTCAATTTTAAAAGAATTGTAACATCCCTTTCCTTTTAAATAGTATAAATACTATATAGAAGTTATCACATAATTAATAAAATAAAATAGTTAACAAGCATAAAAATATAAAGTCGCATCATAGTTATATAAAACATAATTACAAATAAACTTTATATACAAGTTACTAAACCAAAACTACTTAAAAGTTGGTTCTTTAAAACAACCAAAAGAAAAATATATACAAATATATACTAAAGCCTCTATGTATGTCATTTCCACCTAAAGTTTGCTCCAAAACATATCATCTCACTCTGCTTACATCCACCATATGATCATCCCTATAGAATCAATCACACAATAACAACCAACAAAGAAACACACAAGAGGGGCAAGTTAATGATAAAAAGAATCAACATAGTATATTAAGATTGCATCATATATACATTTCACACAGAGTTAATCAAACGTTGTATATTAAGATTGCAACATAGTATATACATTTCATGCCTTTGACCTATACTTGACCATCCGGGAATAGTATGAATGTCGAACTATGGCGGGTAATGCACTTGTGGTGGCCTCTACTACTTTGTAGAGTCATTGCTAATGGGTTTAACCTTACCACACACACAAGGTTGGTTTATTCCGCGTCTTAGGCCATAATGGATCATCTAGACTAGGACCTCCTACTATTCAAA
The DNA here is from genome assembly GCF_016808095.1 of Vigna angularis. Classification (NCBI taxonomy): domain Eukaryota; kingdom Viridiplantae; phylum Streptophyta; class Magnoliopsida; order Fabales; family Fabaceae; genus Vigna; species Vigna angularis. The sequence goes on along the minus strand of NC_068974.1, from coordinate 32,297,400 downwards.
GCATATGCATCACTCCTCTCTAATTGAGAATGAATGATCATTAGCGTGTTAGAATAACCCCAAAGATTAAGCTTCCTACATTCATACCAACAACACTTTGATACCACCACTAAGAATTCTTCCTTAGAACTCTTAAAATCACAATTCCATACCATCATGTAGTTCAAATCATATCACTGAGTATACAATAAAACATCATACCATTTATATCCAAACATAGTAGAGAAAAGAAAACAAAACAACCTAGAATGCCTAAACCTACTCACCCAACACCAAAATCATGGCACCCAACGAGCACAAGCTTGTCCAACTAGCAGATCTCGTTCCCTAGCGAGAGCTCAAATAAAGAGTTTCTCTAGCCTAAAGAGCTAGCTCACCTAGCCTTTGAAACTCATTGCGAAAACATCCTAAATACTTGCCCAACCACTTTGTAGAATTCTGCAAAAAACCAATTATGTAGAATTTGCACCCTCTAAACCTCACATGTCCTACCTTATGCACTTCTACCAACTTTTACCACTTCTATTTGGTATTCTAAGCCTCAATTGACCTATCTAAGTGTATATGATCAAACTCAAATCGAGTTTAACTCATTTTATCATGAAATTCCAACTCAAGCCAACTAAAACACCACTATATAGACCATAAATCAATTCTACCAATTTTAACACATAACTTAGCAACTTAGGGATCTAAACAAGTGTAAAATGACCCAACAACAAACCCTATATATTCCAATTTGCCTCAGACATTCTATTTTAAAATCTCACTAGTCAAAACCCTTAAAATAAACTTAAAACCATCCAAAACACAATCTATTGACTACCAACCATTTTTATAACAAATTTCTACCAACTTAAGGTTCCAATAAGTTTCAATTGATCACCAAATACATCCTATAACTCAGTTTTTCTCTTTTAACCCTTAAATCAAAATCTCACCTATCAAAACCTCTTTTTAAACTAAAAACGACCAATAACTCATCCAAAATCCTTTCTTCTAAAACTACATCAATTTTATACCACTAAACTTCACAGAAAGAGTTTTAGAGAGATGACAAATGTTTTAGATAATGAGACCAATTTATGAAATTTTTTTTATATTATAAAATTATTTTAACATTAAAATACTTAATCTCATTATTTTAAAACACCTATCAACTCTGATCCTCTATTTTTTAGTTTTTACAATAACTATTTAATTTAAAAATAATTAAATTTAAATTAGTTATTATTAAAAGAATAAAAGTAGAAATGTAATTATTTTGTTTAAAATAATATTGCTTAACGAATAAAATTAGAAAGAAAATATGTAAAAAATGAATAAATTTTCTTTATAAGTATATATTGTCTTCACTTTTTATCTCTGAGACATGTTTTGATTTGCGTGAGTATTTTTAAATAGTAGGCATTTATAAATATAATATTTTAAATTATAGTATGTACGGTTGGTCTTGTTTAACGTGTATTATTTTAAATTATTAAAATATTTTTATTTATTATGTAATTTAAAAAATCACTATCATTTAATTATTAATTTGATCATTATTTTTAATTATTAATTATTAAGTCCACGTGTAATGTCATCTTTCTAGTTACTTTTTTTGCACATTAGATATCTCTCCTTCCTTCTGACCATGTTTTTGAGCTTCAGTACCTTGCACCAAATTCTTCCATTCCCGCCAGATAAAAAAGATCAGATTCATCTTTCCATGTTCCAACTTCTGTGCTTCCATCGCATTCTATAGATGATCGGGATTCCATCTTTTTCTTTTCCTCAAACATGCTTACTGTGCTTTTCCCTTCTAAATTTTCCATAATTTTTGGGGATGTTTACCAATACTTCACTAGGCGTGTTGCTTCCCACTAATAGAAATAGTTTTTTATTAATTTATCTATTTCCATCAACAACAATTTTCTCTATGTTTCTTCTCTCTAAGCACTTCAAATGATTCTTTCTTAGCTAACTGAACTGGTATCTAACTAAAACAAGTTTGCTTCTACAACATAAATTCAATTCAAGCTCGAAAAATAGCACATAAAAATTAAATTAAAAAAATAAATAAAGCAAGAAATATAACCTTGTAAACGGTAATGTTACCAACGTAGCAGCCTCAAACACAATGACCAAATCCGCAACTCGGTTGAAGTAAATCCCTTCACAGATCTTTTGCAAATTCTCTAACACGGGCTCAAACACCAAAACCTGAAACCCCATGGCAGAGGCGACGAAGGTGGTCATACCCACGTTGGCACCAACATCGACGACCAACCCATCCTTGCCCTTGCTCTTGGTCTTATCGAGCAGATCCTAAATGGTGACGGAGATGTCGGGCTTGCGAAAGGGCTTCCCTTTGAGCATCCTTACGATGTTCTTGTGAGGCTTGTCGGGGAGGGTTCCGAAATCGGAGAGGGAGAAGAGGAAAGGGCGCAAGCCCTCGACGGTGTTGGCGAAGACAGGATGAGCTTGAGGAGAGGTAGAGCAGTCGAAGGGGAGACTGCTTTCAAGGAGAGGAACCAGAATTAGGCGGCCTTCGTGGGTGTTTTTGGGCTTGCGATTTTGGGTCTTGCTTTGGATCTGCCGATGAATCCACCGGCTCCAGTGAAATCATGAATCAGAATAGAAGAACCCTAATCTGATTTAGAGAAGAAAAGATACGTGGCAGACACCTAACATAGAAGTTGACATTGCTGACCTCACACGTGGACTCGCCGTTTGTCACATCAAACAAAAGTTAACGCCGTTCAATTTTAAGGACTAATTGTAATAGTTTCAAAACTAAGAGGACTAAAAGAAATAAAAGTTTCAAATAGGGACTAAACCCAAAATCGTGTGATACTTAAAGGACGAAAAACATATTTAACCCTTGATTTTTTTTTTTATAACTACTGAATTACTAGTGTTAAATTTAATATTATATGTCAATTTGTAATTTTTTAAAATTTTTTAACTTTTTTTTCTTGATAATTTTATTTTTGCTGTGTTTTACGTGTTACTCGAAAATTGTGAAATATGTTTAGTCTTTATATTTTTTTATTCAATTTAATCTCACTATTTTTAAAATAAAACAAGGTTGTTTTTCTTTAAATTGAGATAATTATTTTATAAATTTTGTTAACATTTTTATTAAAATTAACATAAATATATTTGTAGTCTTCAAAAACGAGGCACAAGTAATTTTAGTTCTCCAATTATATATATATATATATATATATATATATATATATATATATATATATATATATATATATATATATATATAATATTTTTACCCCTTTAGATTACATGGCATTGTGGCAAAAACATCACCCCACCTAACTTTTCTAACATTATTCTAAAACTCCAAAATCTGAATTAAAGGTGTGATAATGTAACACCAACAAATATTTTATTTATAAAAATGTTAGAACTTTAAATATAATTTATCTTTAAACATATTATTTATAAGATGATATATGTGTTCACTTATACATTATTATTTCATTTTTAGTACGAGAATTGGACATTTTGAGTGTAATAAATGGATTGATAGATAATAAATGATCTCATACACCAAACAAATATTATTACAACATATTTTAATATCATCTTAAAAAAATAGACTTTGAAGTTAATTTAACAACAAAATCAATGAAATTTTTAGTCACTTGTAACTTTAATCATATTTGTAGTTTATATAAAATTTCCAGTTTACTCACTCATTTTCAGTTGATAAAATACATATAAGTATTTTAACGGTATTTGATAGCAAGTAGAGCTGTCAAAATGGGTCATCCGACTCGGTCCACCTTGATCACTTAATGAGTCAATCCAACCCGGCTCATTTATTAGCGAGCCAAAAAATTCGAACCCGCCTCGATCCACCACGGGTTGGCTCACTAGCTCACTTAATTAAAACTTTTTTTTAAATAAAAAAAAATTACAAACTTTCTATGATTCAAATCTAAACAAATTTCACTCCAATTTTGAAAATAAGGAACTTAAATAACTTTTTAAAATAAAAACAAAATAATAAATATTTTTATAAAATTAAAATTAAATTTTAATAAAATAAAATTAGGTAGGCGGGTTGGTGGACCAACCTGGCCCATCACGGGTTTAACCCGCATGAGCCGGGTTGAAATCTGACCCGCATAAAATAGATATAATTTTTTCAAACCCAATCCGGCTCAAACCCGTGGTGGGCCGGATTGACCCGCGGACTGTGACCCATTTTGACAGTTCTAGCAAGTGATATAATAATTATAATAAACTTATTCATAATATTTTTGTGCAAAATAAATTTTAAATTTAGTTTAACAAAAATCAATTTATAAAGAAAAGTTTTCATTTATTTTATACTTTAATTTGGATATTTAATTGATGTTAGATTTTTATTATATAATTAAATACGACCAAGGTAACTGGTGTAACTCCTCCATTGTATTTATTACACAAATAAGTGTTCGAATAATGAAGAATGGAAAATCAAACTAAGAGATAAGGTCATAACTTCTTCAAAAATTGATGGACATTTGCTGATCATTCACTGTACAAGATAACTAAACAAATAACAATATACGAAATAAAGGACTGCAAAATATAAATTTTAATTAAGTGAAAAATAAATGTCCAATTTAAAGTACTGAAAATATATTTAAGTTTTTAACAAACTTAAAAAAAACAATATTACTAAATTAAATTTGCATAGTAATAAATGTTGAGTGTAAAAGAATACATATCGCATCAACATTCGGCTACACATATTTAATAATATTATTTTAGTTAAGTTTACATTACATTTGATAAATTTAATGTATAGAAACATTAAATGCTACCCTTATTAACTATAATGCATAATGCATAGTTAGATTAATATAAATGTAACTCATTTTTAACCACATAATATATATATATATATATATATATATATATATATATATATATTACAAAATAAATATTTGAAAAACAATAAATATTTATAAACGACATTTTCATATTTTAAAAATATTAATAGATTCAATAAATAAATAAATAAATATTATATTTGAATAATATCGGTAGAGGTAGTTTAAAAATGGTTAAATATGTTTTTCGTTCTTAAGTATCAAACGATTTTGGTTTTAGTCTCTACTCGAAACTTTGATGGTTTTTAATCCTCATAGTTTTGAAACTCTTACTATTAGTCCTTAAAATGGGACGGCGTTAACTTTTGTTTGACGTGGCTAACAACCTGCCCACGTGTGATGTCATCTTCTCTGATTACTTTTAATTGACGTGGCAGTAAAGGTGTGGTGGTCGGTCGGTCTGGTGGGTAGTCGGCCATAATGGCTGCTGGTCGGTCGGCCTGGTGACGGGTTATAGTGACGGGTTCAATATATGACTGACCGAACGGTATTGGGCAAAGACCGAACGTGTTGGAAAAGACCGAACGGTATTGGGCAAAAACGGAACGGTTATGGTGACGAGTGGAATGCAATATATGAAAGACCGAACGATGTTGGGAAAAGACTGAACGGTTATGGGCAAAGACCACCATGGCGACCACCAGATTGAGTAGTCGACTACCCACTAGGTCGATCGACCACCACACCTTTATTGCCACGTCAATTAAAAGTAGTTAGATGACATGACACGTGGGCTGACCGTTAGCCACGTCAAACAAAAGTTAACACCATGGACTAATAGTAAGACTTTCAAAACTATGAGGACTAAAAACCATCAAAGTTTCGAGTAAGGACTAAAACCAAAATCGTGTGATACTTAAGGGACAAAAAACATATTTAACCCGTTTAAAAATAATGAAAAAATATTTAATAAAACTTAATTTTGTCCAAATTTAGAGAGATAAAATTGAAACTGAATTGAACAAACTTAACGAAAATTAGAACTAAATTGAATATAAGACTGACTCGACACGTGATACAATATCGACTTGACATATAAATACATTTTCTTAAATTATGAAAAATTTAAAAATATTAATAAAAAATTAAAAATATTAAAAACTATAAACTTACGCATAATACATATGATTGAAAACTTGACATTAACTAAAAAACAAATTGAACAAAATTTATCAAAATATAAATCATATTAAACATAAAAAATCTGAATCTCAAGTTGAACAAAGTATAAAATTAGGAACTAAAATAATATTTAAGTATTTATAATAATATATAAACGCGTGATAACTCTATTTTGGTATGAAGATTTTATCCTACACTTTATGTAACTGCTTTTATTTCAATAATTATTTTGACAACTTTATTTTAATTATGATAACTATTTTCTTATTATTAAAAAAGATTGTTACATATATAACTTTTATGTTTTTACCGTGGTATTATGGGTAACAGTTTCAAGAATATAAAAATGAATAAAAAGACGTTAATTGAAATATCTGTGGTTGGTAAATATTACCACAATTTTTCATTTTTTACTTTTGACGTTAGAGAAAATTTTGACGTTATGGTTAGAAACTACGGACATCACAACACATCAACGTTTAATTAATGTCATTTTTCTTAAATTAAAATTAGGTAACATTTGACTTTTGTTAGTGTCCAAAGCTAAGGATCTCTAATGTTTGGTTAGTGCACTAACAAATATCAAATGTTATTTTTTCTTTTAAGTTTTGTTTACATTTAGAAATTATTCAAACCTAAAAAATAGAAATTATTTCATCACAATTCAGAAAATTTACCATCACAAATTATATATTAAAGGGTTAAATATGTTTTTCGTCTCTTAAGTATCACATGATTTTGGTTTTAGTCTCTACTCGAAACTTTGATGGTTTTCAGTCCTCATAATTTTGAAACTCTTACTATTAATCCTTAAAATTAGACGGCTTTAACTTTTAGTAGATGTGGCTAACGACCAATCCACGTGTGATGCCACCTTCCCTGACTACTTTTAATTGACGTGGTAGTAAAGGTGTGGTGGTCGGTCGGCCTGGTGGGTGGTCGGCCACAATGTCTGGTGGTCGGTCGGCCTGGTGCGTATTGGGCAAAGACTGAACGGTGTTGGGTAAAGACTGAACGGTTATGGTGACGTGTGGAGTGCAATATATGAAAGACCAAACGGTATCGGGCAAAGACCGAACGATATTCGTCAAAGAGCGAACGGTGTTCCGAAAAGATCGAGCGGTGTTGGTCAAAGACCGAACGGTTATGGTGACGGGTGGAGTGCAATATATGAAAGACCGAACTGTATTGGGCAAAGACCGAACGGTATTGGAAAAAGACCGAACGGTATTGGGCAAAGACCGAACGGTATTGGGCAAAGACCGAACGGTATTGGGCATAGACCGAACGGTTATGGTGACGAGTGCAGTGCAATACATGAAAGACCGAACGGTGTTGGGAAAAGGCCAAACGGTTATGGGCAAAGACCACCATGCCGACCACCAGACCGAGTGGTCGACCACCCACTAGGCCGACCGACAACCACACCAACCACACCTTTACTGCCACGTCAATTAAAAGTAGTTAGGTGACATGACACGTGGGCTGACCGTTAGCCACGTCAAACAAAAGTTAACACCATGGACTAATAGTAAGAGTTTCAAAACTATGAGGACTAAAAACCATCAAAGTTTCGAGTAGGAACTAAAACCAAAATCGTGTGATACTTAAGGGACGAAAAACATATCTAACCCTATATTAAAACTAAAGCTATTAACACAAAATGTAATTATTAACACTAAAGTTATCAAAACTAAAATTTTCATAATAAAAATATTGTCCCAAATAGTTTTCAAGCAAAGTCTTAATGCTATTGTAGATTCTAACTCCACCGTTCTAATATATACATGATTCACTTTTGTCTTATTTTCATCATAGCGTCATTTGTTATTGATAATAAATTCTTAAACTGTTGAAAAAATAACACAACTTCATTATATATGTATATTAATGATTAAAGTTTGTTGTGATTTCTAATATATGAAAGGTGTATATATATATATATATTATTTTTGTCCAATCATCTCTAATTATAGCTCAAATGATGATTTTTATCCAATACATGATTTCATAGTCACATTTTTATAAATCTTTTTGTTTGTTACACTAAACACGATGAAAAATAATCACATATCAAGGTCATAGATTGATATGCGAAAATTAATAACTTTAAGATGAATGACTTTCAACATTTGGATATAATACTTGAATTTGTTGTGTTTTAGACTTCTCTACAACTCTAATTAAATTGAAAACGTTTGAAACATAAGTTAGTATTAATATAACCAAGTAGATTATATGAAAAAAAGTAACACTTAGATTTGTAACATGGATTTCAAATCAGGTTTCATCTTCCTATGTTAGGAATATAACCATACTACTGATTGTATATTTGCTATATTTAGGAATTTTAGTTTAGTTGTACATTTGGCTAAACTAGTCATATATGCATTTCAAGTATGTGTTGTTTTCTATTTTATTTTTTGTTAATGTTCAAAGGGAGAGAAAATTGAATGCAGAATGCAGGAACACAAAGGTTGGCCATCATAAAAAAAGGGATAAATTGTTGATAGGAGAGCTAATATGAGTAGGAAAATATTCTTGATGATGCTACAAATATGGTTAAAGTATTTTTTTATGATGCTTATATGTTTCTGATGAAATTAACTAATTGCTAAATCTATTAAAATGCATATATTATAGAAACTAGGTTCTTAACTGATTGTTAAATCTTTTAATATGAGTATTAGGAAAGGCTACCTTTCCCTTTTTAATCGACGTTAATTATATATTCAATTAAAATTACCAATAATGGATTTTTATATATAAATGAGTGATTTTTTTCAAAGCACAAAAATCATTGTTAGAGCATTATTTTTGTTCAAAAAGAACATTCCTCAATCATTATTGGACAATAAGAATATTAATTGAGTGAAATCAAGATTACAAACTTGCAAGAATGAGTGAAAAGAGATAAGGAGTAATTTTCAGTTTTTTGTGTAAAATCTACACTATAAATATACTTATTTCTTTTACTTTTCTGGTAAGTTCTGATTAGCACGGTATCCTTTACTAGTAAAAAAAAAAAAAAAAAATATATATATATATATATATATATATATATATATATATATATTACTAATAAAAACGGGTGAATGTGTTCACTTTTCTTCTATGATAATTAAAAATAATAAAATAATTATTATTATAATTATAAAAGTAAATATAAATAAATTTTATAATTTTTCTCTATGCAAAATTTATTTAATTTGTAGGTAACTTTTTAATTATAAAATAGTTAAATTTAAAGAATGATCAAATCGAAAAAAATGTTCCTTAAAAGGTAATATTGATAAAATAATTATTTTAATTTAAAAAATTATTTAAAGGGTAAAATTAATACATGAAATGAAAAAAAAGAATTTTCTTTATAGATAATTATAGAAATATTAATATAGACTGGTTATATATTACTAGTGAGAACATATTATATGTTCACTTTTTCTTATGATAATAAAAATTATATAAAAAAAAATAACTATAAATTACTTTTAGAATTTATTATAGATAATTATTTTAATTTAAATAATGATTAAATTTTAAAAATTTCAAATAAAAAATGTCAATTATAATAAACATCAACTTTAAAAGGAAAATTGGTGAAATAATTATTTTAATTTTAAAAAATAATTATTTAAAGGGTAAAAAGGAGAAAAAATGTATACACTAATGAGAAATCCTTTTTATATAATAGTATATAGATTATTACAAATATTTTTTATTTTAAAATATAATTAAAAGCAAAATAAATTATTTGTGTATGAAGAGCATTATCTTCATATATTATTATAAATTAAATATTAAAATAGTAATCATCAATTTTATAAGAGTAAAAAAAATATATAGTAAATAAAATTAAAACTCGCATTTGAAGATAAGTCAGGCTTAGAAAATTGAAATGTAATTTTCAACTTTTTAAAATTTGAGGTGTACTTCGTATAATTGGGAGTGCATTTACCAATATTCCCTTATTGTTAATTTTATACGTCGGAGTGGGCTACAGCCAGAAGCATTTTTACTAGGCTATTTCTTCCCTGTCCCCATTTTTTCATGCTGCACCCCCTAACTTTCATAACTCCCCTTTCACCCTCACTCAAAAAAAAAAGCTAATTACCTTTCTCTCCTATCTTTACCTTTCTTATCCCAGTTCTTTTTTCTCCGAGTAATTTCTCTCCAACCTTTTCCTTTTATAACAAATGATATAAAAAGCACAATGTTGTTTATGGATCTACAATGAAGGGTAAGATGGATGGGGAAAAAAGCTCCTCACACTCTGAAGTAGATAAAAAAAAATTAAGGTGAAGGAAAACATAAAGATGAGAAAAGGAAAGATGGGGAGAAAACAAAATTAAGGTTTTCAATGCATGAGGGTAGAAGTGGGATTTTGACAGCTAGGGGGTGCAGCTAGAGAAAATTGGGGTCAGGTTGGTAAAATATGGATGCACGAAGAAATGACCTTTCTTCTTTTTTTCAAGCCTTGTCTGGATTTTCTTAAAATCTGGGCTGAGCCAATTTTCTTTAATGTTATTCTCATTGATAAAAAGAAATAACAACAAAGTTACAGAAAAATAACATAAAATAAATAACATTTTCAATGGATTAGAAATTAAATAAATACAAGATCTTTTTTTTTTATAATTTCGTAAGATATAAATTGTTGTGAGAATCGAATACAAATATATTGGAAATACTTAAAAACAAAAAAAATTCTATGATTACTTTTACTCCATTGATTTTTAGTTTAAAATCTTACTATCTAAGGTTGGAAATAATAATCGAACAAGTTATACGCATCAATAAAAAATTATGAAATATTAAAATGAGTAATCAGTGAGATTTCATTTAATTATTTATTAATTGGGGATTAACTTTTTTTTTCATTCAATTAGTATAAAACTTATAAAAGAATGAGTAAAGCATGCATTTGAATATTGTTTAACACCCTATATACCTAACTCTTCAAAGCTTTTTCAATGATTCCTTCGTCAATATATTAAACTAAATAAACTTTTGAGATTTGAAGTTAATTACTCCAAGTTGGTGTTCTCGATCAAACGTGAAAGCAACATTTGTGCGCAGTCTCACGTTTAATACCAAAAAGAACTCGACGAGAAAGTCCACCTTTAGTTTTAGTCACAGAAAAAGATGAAGCATGCTTCCATTTAAATACAAAACATTTTTTAATAAACACGTTTTTTAGGTAAAAAATTAACACGTGTTAAATAAAGACTTGTTTGTTTCGAGTTTTCAACATATATTTTCCCACAACTTCGTATCTCGTTTACTATATTATTAATTATTTATGTCAACCTGACGTGATTGGTTAGACCATAGTATCACAGGAAAATCACTGTTGCGAAGGTGGACACTCTATTAAAACGTGCTTTTTTTCTGTTTTATTTATACTTTTTAAAAGAAACCCAAGAATGAACTTCGTTAAAGTGCAATCTCTTATGTTAATCCGTCAATTAATCTGGCTTAAACAGGTTGGACATAATTCAAACTTTCGAAAGCATTTCCTTAATAATCTTTTGCATTTTTTTGACATTTGAGTAAACATTGTCAAAGACTCGTGATGGATATGAAAATCGATAGAAAAGCAAAAGCAATTTTTGTTTGCTTCTTCGTTTTTATTGACATTTGGCGTAAACACTGTCATAGGCTGATTTAATATTAGTGACTCTTCCATAATAACTTATTTATATTTTTAAAAATATATATGAATAATTTAAAATCAATTTTAGTAAGATTTATTATTTATTAAATATATAATATTACTTATTATCGATTATTTTTTAGTTTCACGAAATATCGGCGTGGTGGGTTGGAAATCAGAAATTATCTTAAAATAAGAAAAACTCACATTTTATCTACTTTATCTTTCAAAAATTACCTTAAGTTGTTATTTTAAATAAATATAAACTTAAACGTATTAAAAACGTGCGTTAAAATATTGGTTCTAGATGTTGTTTATGGGAGAAATCCATATGATATCCATTCATAAGATAAGGCATGACGCTTGACATGACAGACGCATTAACCTTGTCCATTGACACTAAGAAACATGTTCCAAACAAAGCATGACACTGCAAATTTCGAGAAAGTTGATGCAACCGTTGGGGTTGAAGAAAGAAGGCATGAAATGGCACGCAGAGTTCAATTCTATAATTATTTCTCTGCTGACATTAATGAAAACCTTTGCTTTCGGCCGAGCTTGCTTTAGTTTAGTGTCTATCGTCTGATAAAAGAGAAAAAAGCTACGACTTTGTAGGTTTTTTATGCATCAAAATAGTTGCAGAAGAGAACAACAAAAACCAACAGAGACAACCTGCATAAGAATAAACGTACGAAAGACACGTATGTATATGCTGACAAGTACACATGTTATCTTTTTACGGTGAAGAAGCAGGTAGACATCTGATTAATTAGTGAATAGAATATGGTAGAGTGTCATGCTTATCACTGCAGGTCCCTAATATCATATTCTTTCCATCACATATCAACTGATCATAGTTTTAAATTAGACAACCCGACAATATTTTAATTAAAGTATTCAAATCTATTTTAATGATAATGATATTATATTATTTTTGTGTTATTTTTATTAATTCATTCTTACATGTTCTTGTATTTTATGATCATATTACATACATTATAAGTTTTTTATATAGGCAAAGGTTGAAAGCAACCTTCCACGAGAGTTAGTAACATAAGATATCACTCTATCTCAATCCAAGAGAGTTAGTATATCTCAATAGTTTAAAAAAAAATCTAAAAAGAACTGATATACTTAAAAGATTTTAATGCCTATTATCCAAGTAAATATTTGTTATGGTAATAGTTATAGACAGATAAGCGGAAATACAAGAGTTGTGGTTTACTGGAATTTTTTAAAGCTTTAAAAATTAATAACCATAATTAGTACTAGTTTTAGGAAAGAATTCAAATTAAACTCAACTTATCTGTAAGTATAAATTAATTTATATATAAGTTAAATTAACACTTTCTCATTTATTTATTTTAAAACTTTTTTTATTGAAATGAGTTTTAGTACTAGTTTTCCATTGTGGTCTCTTGGACATCCTAGATAATTCAATCAAGATAGATTGGAAAACTATATAATATACATATGTTTCCAATAGATGTCCCCATATATAGTAAAAGATTCCATTACACTTTGATGTCGAGGGCATAAGATTCCTTATAAATGACACACATTTATAGTATCTTGATTTCTACTCATCCCAATTTTTAAATGTAGTTAAAGGTTTTCCTTACACATTTGTCAGTTTGTTTCTTCTGGGTCATGCTTATAAAGTTCACTTTCAAGAAATTATAGTGTTTAAAGTAAATTTACAGTGTAAATATAGTAGCTACAAGGTTTTTGGATCAGTCTCTTGTTTGGACGAAGGAAAAATATCGAGGAAAAAATAACAAGTTTAGAAAAAGGTATTTTTTATTTATTAAAATGAAATAAAATAGAATGAAGTAAAAATGGAAAACACTTTAAAGATTATATATATATATATATATATATATATATATATATATATATATATATATATATATATATATATAATTTGTGAGAAGTTAGCTGTGGGATTTTTTATAATTTTTATTAGTGAAAACATTTTTATAATTTTATTAAAGTTATAATTATAAAATTAAATATAAATATTTTATTGTAGATAATTTTTTTTATTTTGTAGGTAATATTTTATTATAAATAATTATTTTAATTTTAAAAAGGTATTCAAATTAAAAAGGTGTTGAAATCAATAAAAATAATTATATTTATATAAAAAGAATCACTTAAAATATAAAATTGATAAACTATTATTTAATAAATGATAAACTTAAAAAAGGAAATTCCTACGCAATAAAAGATAAACCCTCTTTGTATAGATTTAAAGTTATTCATTCATAACTGGTTCCCATAATTGATTAGCAACCTTCACGTTTTTAATACTTAAATAATAAGGACGTTTCATTTTGTATGTGTATATTTATACACCTTAGTTTTCTTTTTCCAAAATCTATCCTTATTGAATTGAGAAGGGTAAATTTTTATATTATACCATATAATCTTTCCTTTTTTACAAAATACAATTACTAAAAAAAGGTATATCCAGAATCCATTTATTTTATCTGAATTATTGTATTTAAGCCACTTCTTACAAATTTATTTGTATACTTTCATTACTTAGAAAATCATATAAGACATAAGGAATTTTGTGGTTACATTTATCTTTTATATAAACATAAAGTACTAAATTAATACTTTATACTATCACTAGTAAAATAAAGCAGATTTTGACGTCCCATATATGCTTCGATTATTGAGAAACTGAAGCGTGCAAGGTTATATACCTCGGTCTCCATCCAACCCGAGGTCCAAAAGCCATATTGCTTCGATTAACACAAAACCTGTGTCTATAACATAACTACTGCCTCGATTTGCTACGAAACCGGTGCCCAAACCCCTTCCTATTCCTCCCTATTGACTCGGTTAAAGGTAAAACCGAGGCCTATTACCCTGTCAAATCAGCACCTGACCCGCTTTTTCACTTTTTCCTCTTCTTTCCTCTGACACTCATCTCACTCTCATCTCACCTCTCGTTCTTTCCTCGTCTCACTCTCGTTCTTCCTCGTCTCACTCTCATCTCACTCTCATCTCCCCTCTCGTTTTTTCCTCATCCCACTCTCATCTCACTCTCATCCGGCAGAAACAGAGAGGGCGCGATCTCTCTTCTCCTCTCCCACTTGACAGCCACGGTGCGAGGACGAGACGCGATGGTGGCGGGCGTCGAAAGCGGAGGAGAGGTGCGATGGTGACCGGCGTCGAAAGAAAAGGGGGCGCGATGGTGGCCGGCTTCGAAATCGGAGGGGAGTCAGGATGGTGGCCGGCGTCGAAAGCGGAGGGGAGGCGCGATCTAAGGCGTTTGGTGGGAGGTTCATCGATCTACGAATCGCGGTGGTTTCTGTGGAGGCGAGGTGGCGGCTAGGTCACACCGCGAACGCAACGACGACGAGGACGCGACGATCTGTGGCGGTGGACGGAGAGCAGATCTGCGCGCATGGAGGGGCGGATGGCAGATCTATGGCGGTGGACGGAGGATTCGCGGAAGGAGGCCACATCGAAGGTCACCTTCAGAGGGTCAAACCCCAACGTGTGCGACTCCGGCATTGACTCCGGTGGGGAAGATGCAGTTTTCGAGTCTGAGTTTCTGAATCTGATTTTCATATCTCTGTATCTGAGTTTCTGAATCTGATTTTTTTCCCATTGTAATTTGTAATTTGTGGGTTGTAATTTGGACATTGGTAAGTTCATGATCTTTGCTACATTTGTACACAGATTGTTGACGATTATTGGTTGTTGTAATACTGGGATTTGTTTCATTTCTGTTATAATTTTCTTGGTTGTGTTAGATTCTTGAGCTGAATGGGAAATTGAGTTTGGTGGGCATGAATGAACGAGGAAAGTTTGAAAAAAAAAAAAACACACACGCTATTGCCTCGGTTCTTAGATAACCGAGGCATATTTCTGTTTCTATTTATCTCGGTCAATAACCGAAGCATAAACTTTAATCTTTTTACTTCGCCTCCGAATTCCAAGGCCTATAAACATTTACAACCGGTGCCTTTATTCTTTATTGTACTAGTGTATTAAAATAAACATACACAATTGATCATTTGTATTAATTTTCTTAAACTAAAGAGAACAACCTAAATCCTTACCTACCAAATAATTGCCGTAATTATACTCGTAAACGTTTGTGGTTGGTGTTGCAGACAATGGAAATTATAATGCTTATAATTGAAAAAAAATAACAATAGGAAGAGAAGACAAAATACAGTAACATGCTCTTTTATTCTTATTTGAAGAGGTCACATAATTGCACATAAAAAATTATGAATCAATAAATTCTGTTTCTGTATATGCTTAGACATTTTATTTATATAAGATTGGTATTTTTAACTCGAATTGAGTTTGAAATACAAAGTTTTTAGGATTAAAAGATATATAATTGGTATTCTTCAATGAGCCCCTATATAATATGTGTTGTATGTTTTTCTACTTGTCTTTAATTATTTTATATGCTTTGGTGAGTTTTGAGTTGTATGTTAAAATGATTTTATTATTTCTTTAGCTTACCCTTATTTTCTGTGTTGTTATGTTTTCGTTCGGTGTATTCTTCTGTGCAATGATCATCTGGTGGATGTGAGCAGAGGATTGTGAAGTTTCGATGGAGCAGACGATGAACGAAGAGGACGCAACAGTAAAGATTAGGATTGATCGGTCATTAGAAGATGTGATTTTGGACCGATCGGTGGCGTTAATAGTCCCTGGTTATGCGTTCTTTGTAAAATTTTAATTTTATGATTATTTTTAGATAACTGTACTATTAATATTTTATTTTATTAGTAGCTGACTGATCTAAGGTATCATATTGTGTGATAACTCTATTATATAGTTATATATTTTGGGATGTTACAAAAGTGATGTCAGAAAATACTAGTTCAATTAAAAAAAAAGTTAAAATTTTGTATTAAAGCACAACTTTTTTTTTTATAGAATCATATTTTTAAGTAAAACTATATAAATAATTTTTTTAACTTTATAATGACAACATTTACACGATATAGAGTCAATTTTCCACGAATGAGTTGGAGTAAAATGACCACAGTTTCTAGATGTAGTACAACAATGAAATGAATAGTTAAAGTTTGAGAATTCATATTTGCGTGTTATAAAAGAAAAGGCTTAATTTTTTGTTTTGGACACAGTGCACATTGACATTACTAAAATCCTTCTATATACAATATTATTTTGATAAGAGAGAGCTAAAGTTTAAGATTGGCTAGGTTGCATGTTCTGGCGCAATTTGATATTATTGAAGGAGGTTGGGTTTGACTTTCCCAATGGAAAGGAACATGCTTTGTGTTTTTCGATTAACTCTTTAGGGTTTCAATGCTAAATTTATACATAAAATTTTATTAAAACTTTGTCAATTATGAAGCTACGTGAAACAAAAGTAAACCTATATTTAAAGAGTGATTTCCTAAATTAAATATCGGTGGAGGTTTCTAATCTTACTATAATAAAATATATAAACCAAATTTAACAAAAAATGTTAAGTGGACTGAAATTTTTTGAAAATATTTTAAGATATATTTATTGGTATAAATAGATAAATATATATATATATATATATATATATATATATATATATATATATATATATATATATATTATTTGTCATGATATGAAGATTTATAATAGATTGAGGTTAAAATAGATCCTATTAAAATTTTAACTTTTTTTAAGACCAAGTTAGTCTGAATTCGTGGTAGTTCAGATTGGCTCATAGGTTCAAATTAGTTTACAAAATATTTTGTATATGAGGTAAATTATTACATTATTTGTGATTATTTCACTAATTATCATATATATATATATATATATATATATATATAATTGTTATTTTACTAATACTATCAATTTTTATCCTGTGAGTCATAGGACCAATAAACCCTATATAAATACACTTGGTATTTCACAGGAAATACACATACTCTCATACTCACTCTCTTTTATTCAAAAGATTCAACTCTCTTACTAACTTATGTGTTGGGGAGTTTTTTTACAGGCGGATCTTCTCTTGTGTTCTAGTCCTCAGGAGCATATGTCTCGATCCACTAAGATCTTGTCACTTGTTCAAAGATTCACGTTCTGCGTCTCAATACAAACAAAATCTAATATCATATGTATTGGGAACTAAAATTATATTGTTAGGTATTTTATTAGAAGTCACTGCAAAGTTTGATATCAATTAGAGGTGAAAAAGTCTATATAAGATATTAAAATAATATTTTCAATCTAAAACTTTAAGATAATGTGTTTACCAATCATATATTATTTATTTTACTCATTTTTATCCAGAAATTTGCTTTAAATTCTTAACAATTTTATCCTCAAAGTGTGAGTCATATTATCATTCTATAATAAAACACGATTTCCTTTTCAACACAATAAATTTTCGATCTTTATAATTGTTCACTAAATTAATACAATTAACATCTGAGTTGTTCTCAAAATTAACTTAACTTTGACATCTCGCTAAGTTTTTCAAAAAGATATAGGTACACATAAGACTTAAAAAACATCATATAAAAAATCGAGAATAACTTTTAACTCAAAATATTAAGAAAATAAATTTGCTAATTATTTTATTTTTATATTCTAATTTTTTCTTTACCTAATATAAGACTTCCAACTTTGCTTAAATTTCTAATAATAATTTAACTTATTCTTATAAAACAGGTTTTTAAATTAATAATTTATTTATGAATTATAAATTATTCTTATCTTCAAATATAATATATGGTTACGATCTTTAAATTGGACAAAAACCATAATTTGAATATGACAAGGTCTTGAAATTGGAGAAGAGAAATCAAAGATTTCATACAACATCGACACGTTTCTTAATTTTTAGTATATGTTAAGTGGTTGAAGGTCCATGCATTCTCTATATTATAGGTCACGGGAAAAACCAAACATGGTTCAACTAACTTCGTGCCACACACAATACTCATACATTGAATCTAACCATCTTCTTCATTAAAATATGCTGTTTACTTTACTACGAAATTTACGTACACTTTTTAATAGAGTTTTTGAAGTTATTTTTTTAATCAAAATAAAGTTTGTGTATTGAAGATTTTCCTTATAAATCTATGATTTTAAAATATCCGATAAGTCTTTTTCTTTTTGTTAAAATTTTATTTACAAAGCTTTATTTAACCAACCGAAAACTTAAAAATGATTCATAAATAATACGGCATAACATAATGTCATTCTGATTAATTTCTTGTTATTTACTTTATAAGAGTTAACATCTCAAACAAACATAAAATGAATTATTTTCAATTAACTAGTTAGCAACATATTAAGATAAAATTTTCAAAACTGAAAAGGAGAGTAAACGTTTTCAATGGGATGGGAAAAAAAAAGTGGGTTAAAGGCTATAAAGATATCTATTCATAAATAAAAATAAAAATAATAACTCAGATTTTAACCCTAGAAAAAAACAAATAAATGAAGGTAGTGTTATTATGAATAATTCCCAAACTTCATATGATAGTCTCCAAAAGGGTACGTGGGTTGGCCATAAAAACAACGTTAATCAAAGATATTGAATTTTCCAATTTTAGAACACTTTATATTTTCTTCTAATTTTCTTTTTTAATGGGATACAGAAAAAAAAAATGAGAATATGTATATATGCTTGCAAATGGGACCATAATCCTTTTATATACCTTTGTTGACTGTTTTCTTTAAATTTTAATATTTTTAATTTGACCATTAACAAAAATAAACTATTGTTTATGGTCTTTACATATTTAATCTTTATGACATATATGTCACTAGCCATAAATTTAAATTAATAAGATCACTTTAATATTGGAGAAAGGAAATAAACGACCTAATGAGGAAGCATGATGAGGGCGAGGCTATCAGCTCAACGAATATGAGGAGGATCGCTCAATTCATATTGTGGGAGAAAAATTTTACAAATGAGGATTCTACATCCCCTTACTAAAGAGCCTCTTAAAAGAAAAATCTTAGTGAGCACTCAATGAATTGCACAATGGTGTGTGTGGCCTTCATACCAGACGACAAATACTTAAAGCGAGGGTTATGCGAGATGACTATTATTGGTCGATTATGGAGGAGGACTGTAAAGTCTTTGCCTAGAAATGCATGAGCTACCAAGAGCACGGAAACAACGTCAAAGTGTCGCTCGCAGAGCTCTAAAACGTATCATTTGCCTTACTATTCGCGTAGTGGGAGATGAACATCGTCAATCGGTTCTTGGTCAATCGAGCGTAGAAAAAATTTGAATTGGTTGTCATCGATTACAACACCAAGGTTTAGCCTAGGAACTTCAATGAAGGAGACTTACTGTGGAAGAAGACTTGCGAAGCGTGCAAAAAGCTAGCACATGAAAAACTCGCACCAAACTAAGAGCTACCGTTTAGTATTGTTGAAAACCTAAAGAATGGAGTCTATCGACTAGAGCACCCAATCGGGAAGGTCGTCCCCAACACTTGGAATGTATCTCACTTAAACTTTTGTTTAGTTGAGCCATTGTACAAACTCTTTGTAAATTTTACAATAATCAATACAATGGGGAAATTTCAACAAAAATGTGTGCAAGTGTAAGCTGAACGAAGTATAAGAGGTTGGTGAAGAATGAATTCATTCATGAACTCCTGCCAACCTTGTTAAACCTATAAATGATGAGTTTATCTGTGAAACCAAAGAACAAGGCATAAGAGATTGGAGAAGGACGAGTTCATCCGTGAACCTATATTCCAACCTCGCCAAGCTAATGGTGGATGAGTTCATTCGAGAACTTTTGTTGCTCGGTCCAATGAACGAAAGGCATACAAAATTCTCACAGGACTGAAAAGCTGCAAATATTTTTGCTGTCCATATGCAATATTTAAATATTTTAAATATTGTGTTTTACATATTTAAAAATAAACATGTCATCATACATAACATCATCGCCGCAATATATTTGCATTGACAAAGGAACTTCAATTGTCTGTTTTTTATATAAGAAACAGAACTTTAGCTAGAACAGAATCGTATGCCAATATTATTTAAACCGTAATTTTTATTTAATATTCAACTCTACTTATAGATTTTTGTGTATGTAATTCATCTATTTAAATTTTGTTTTCAAATGAAATTCATATTATATTCACATTTGATTTTAGATATTAATTTACATTCGTAAATTTTTTAAAATATCTCTTAAATTAATTGTTTTAATTAAATAATTTTAATTATGAGAGTTTGTAATTTCTTTTTTAATAGTTTTAACATTAGTATAATAACAAACAACACATATCCAGTAAAATAAAATAAAGAATCAACTTAAAAAAATCTATAAAATACTATTACATTTATCTAAACGTAATCATTACACCAAAATATATATATAGAACATACTTAACTAAAATTAAGAGTTATTATATTAAAACTAAAGGTTTTAAGATAGTTTTACAAAAAATCAAATATAAACAACAACCATTCCTACTATTTATATATTTGTATCTTTGTCATTCAACATGCTCACAAAAAAAATTTTATCTGTTTCACATCTTATATCATTTAAGTGATCATAATATAACAAAAAGATAAACAAACAAATACAAATAACAAGATAGATCATGATACAACAAAAAGACAAACAAACAGATACAAATAACAAGATAAGATAATATATAAAAAAAATTAATTTAATGTTTTGGGTAAGGATGACAATGAGTCGGTCTGGCACAGATAGTGCCTATCCACAACCCGACCCGATAAAACAAAATTCACCCGCTACCCACACAGATACACGTTTAAAAAATACTCGCAGATATTTAAAATTTGCGGATACCTTTGGAGACTGCGAATAGCGAATATTTTTTAAATTATTAAAATAAAATTACAAAAATACATGGGTTAAATATGTTTTTAATTCTTTAACTATCAAGTGATTTTAATTTTAGTTCCTCTTTCAAACTTTGGTACACTTTGATCCTTATCCTTAGAGAAATTATAATTTTTCGTCCTCCAAAACTAACCCCGTTAAAAATAGGCTGAGCTGGCTAACGTCTGGCCACGTGTGGTTTGCCACGTTAGTATTTTTCGTTTCCCAGGAGGTCGTCCGGTGTTTCTTCTAGGTCTCCACCGTCGTTCTCTCGTCCATAATCGACGAGGATGACGCCTGAAACGCTGCAAAGGGCTCCTTCACGTCGAAGAAGGAGTTGTCGGAGAAGAAGTGGAGGAGAGATCCAGGACAGCGAAGAGTCGCAACGCACCGAAGAAGCTGTGATAGCTTTCGCAGCAAGGGAAGACGACGACGACAAAGCTAAACCTTCAACGACGTCGTTTGTCGACGGAAAGGAGTTAGGGTTTCGAGTGGTTTCGTCTTCGAAGGCATTCTATTCTTCTATTCCACCCGCTATCGGGCCGTTATCTGACCACCCAATTTCTACTATCACGCACGAGATGTCTATACCTCGGCATGAAGGGGGTGTGTTGGAAGTCTCACATCGACTAGAGATAAGGCCAAATTATAATATATAAGTGAGGTGCAAACCTCACCTTACAAACCGGTTTTGTGGGATTGAGTTAGGCTTTAAATCCATCTTCTAATAAAGGTCGAAATTGAAGGTTTCGAAAACCCTTGTTGTTGTCTCCGTCTATATGCCATGGAATCAATCCACCACGATTGTGTGGATTGAATGAATCAATCACAGAGAAGAAAAACACCGAAACGATTTGCACTGGAAACAAACTGAACTGGCGCCACCGCCAGTGCCACGGCCTCGGAGCTACCAGAAACTGCTTCCTCCCCAGCTCCCAACAGTGACACCGCCTTGTTCAACTGTGCTCGTCATTTCCCCGAGTTTGAAATGTCAGAAAGTGCTTTCTTGGTACCAGTAAGTGATTTTCCAGAAGCTTTGTTGGTGATTCTTTTTTCAATTTCAAGATTCTTAGACTTCTGCAACTTGGGCGCCTGATTAACAAAGGGTTTGCCAATGTTCAATGAACCATCAAGGGTTTTCTTTCCATCAAATTGGTTGATGAGGTTCCCTGCATTGGATAGATCTCCAAGTGGTTTTCTTCCCTAACTCTACCTTTCCTTTGTCCTGATAAATCTGCCTTCTCAAAAACAGATTCTACTCCTGCGCCAGTATCATGAATAAGCCTAATATTCTCCATTAAGATCCTTAAACTGAATCCCAATATTTCGAGTGATGCTTGATGCAAATGCTCAATTGAATGAAACGAGATAAGCCCTCAAATCATATGCTAGACTAAAAGAAATAGAAAACCCCACTCAAGATTTCAAATTTCCCAACCCAAAAACAATCGAAGATTTCAAAATCCAAAAACATAAAACCCTCACATTTTTCTTTTAAACTTACCGGAGAAAAAAATATGAAACAAAATCTTCTTCTTTCACACTACGGAGAAACAGATAACAAAATCTACCAACATGCACGCAAATAAAATGAAAATTTCACAACAAAGCGAAAGGAAAACTTACAAATAACTCCTTTCTTTGATTTCTGGATTAATTGCTTCTTTTGCTAACAATTCGCTCTTGATTTCTTTATTTCTACCATTGCAAGTACGGTGATTCTGGTCGACGAGGTTGCAGCGATGTACAGGGACGAAGATGCAAGGAAGGAGACGACGCTCGTGAAAGAGAGAGAAAAGGTGAGAAAGATTCAGTGAGTGTCAGAAAAAAAAATTACTTCGCACACACCGTTAGCCACCTCAGCTAATTTTTAGCGCCGTTAGTTTTGGAGAACGAAAAAAATTATGATTTGTTTAATAAGGAGAAAGATCAAAGTGTACCAAAGTTTGAAAGAGGGACGAAAAATAAAATCGCTTGATAATTTAGGGACTAAAAACATATTTAACCTAAAATATATAAAATATAACATAAATTAAATTGAATATAAATTGAAATTTAATTTTAATTAAATTTAACCTCATAAAATATAAATAAATTTTAATTTTAATTAAATTTAACTTAATGAAATATAGAATAAAATTTTTTATTTTACTTTTTATTGGTAGCGGATATGTGCGGGTGCGGGTACGGATAGTATAATACCTGCACCGACCCGTTTATAAGCGAGTATTAAAATACTCACTGCTCGCAACCCGCGGATATTTACTATCTGCGGGTACCAACTTTTTGTTGAGGATTTTATCCGCGGACGTAGATTTTTTTGTCATCCATATATAGTTTCGGGTATGAGGTTGAAGTTCCCTACTGAAAGTACTTCAAGCTGTCCTAAAGACCGGATGGGCTCCCTAATGGGCCTCCATCATGCAAGTTACGTTTTTTGTTCTCTCTTCTTCTTGTCCAAGCTGTGTGAGTGGGTACCTGTCAACGGCATACTCAAGTCAGTGATTTTGCTAAATAAATTTGTAATAAAAATGAGTGGTCAAAAGTAATTACCTAACCTCCCGTGTCAAACATATATTTATAAAGTTTACAATTAAATCTGACATTTTAATCACCAATAAATGACTTTCATTATTTTTATTAATTTCTAATTAATAATTTTTATTCTTATTAATTGTCAATTAATAATTGTTATTATTCAGATTAATTATCAATTAATTATTGTTGTAAATCAGTCAATAAATAAATGTTCGATTTTTGGTTAATCGGATAAACATATAGTATATCTAATATTTAAAATATACATGTTTATTAATATCACAGGTGAAAATTGTTCACATATATAAAATTTATTTTTCACTTACATAATTAAATTTATTTTAAATATTTAATGAAATAAAATTTTCACTAAAAGTTCAACTAAAAATATCCAAAAATGACTAAAAAATAATTTATTTGCATATAAATAAACTATGATGATTTTTTTGTGTTATGAGTTACGAAAGATGAAAAATTAATATTATTTAAAATACAACAATAAATAGGTTTATTATTTAAAAATGCTTTATATATAAATTAAGAAATATTTATTTTAAAAAGTTTTAAATACATGATAAAATAGTAGAATTAATGACAGTTTAAAAAAGAAAGCATGCAAGTATTGAAAATTGCAAAAGTAAGAAATAACGTGGCGAGCGAGTGAAAGAACTGTGGTGAAAAAGGGTTATTGGAAGATTATTCGGTGTGGGCAGTGAAAGAACCGTGGTGGAAAAGGTTCATTGGAAGATTATTCGGTGGGAGATGAAGAAGCTTTCCTATAAACACGTATACACTGCATGCTTCAACAAACTCCAATTTATAAGCACACAACTCAAAGCAACTGTAATAACACGACAAATCAAATAAATGAACAAATTTCATTAATGCTTATCTCTCTTCATTTATGTTTTCTTGAAAACATAAATGAGATAACCATTAATGAAACAGTAAATAACAAAAAAAAATTAGAAAAAAAAATTATTTTTTTGGTAAAAATAATTAAAAAGTAAGAAAAAGAGTAAAATATATATAATAAATTTAATTGTTGTTTTAGGAAAAACTAGTTAAATTAATTGTACTTTTTCAAAAATGTTTATAAATTAAAATTAAAAAATAATTTATGAAATTGGAAATATTTTTTATTGATTTCAATACTGTTCCAAGATATTGTATGAATTTAAAGAATATGCAAAAATTTTATATAATTTTACGTGAAATGTTAATTTATTTTATTAAATATTTTTAAAAGTTAAATTAAAATTATTAATGCAATATAGTATTTAATTGAACTTAATTTTGTTTCAATTTAAATAAGAAATAGAATGAATAAAAAGGTAAAAGTTTATGTAAAATAATAATATATAAAAATGTTGTGAAATATATAATTAATTAGTTGGATACATGTGTGCATGATAAAAAGATAACTGAATAAATTAAAATTTTATATAATTGAGTAGTTTGATATTGTATAGTGCACAAAAAATTGTAAAATAAATCAAAGTAAATAAAATAATATGATACAAAACTATAAAATAAGAAATTAGACAGATAAAATAAATGGTTACAACATACAATAAATTAAAATTTTAAAGCAAGATAAACTACAAATAATAATGTTATAAGTAATATTTATCACATAAACTCATCATTAAAATTTAATGTTTTATGACAAACAACATTAATAGTCAATTTACACTCAAATTACCATTGATTAATAAAGAATAAAAAATATCAGAAGTATTTTCTTTTCATGTTTTTTATCCTTATATGGACAGTCTAATTTGAGATTATTTATTGAGATATCAATAAAAGAAAACTATCTCTTGAATTTAGTAGATAATACTTGATTATTTGAAATTGATATTTCATTAAAACCAATAAGAACAATAGATAGTGTTATTATATTATAATTAGCTATGTTTTGTAGTAACAGTTCAACACTCTTACATGTAAATAAGTAATAGTCGTAAATTATAAATTATAATATTTTGGTTACATATTTTTAACTATTAAAATGTTAATAATTGTGATATTAATGGCATTAAACTATGAAAGACAATGACAAAACAGTTTCAAATTTGTAATAAACATACTAACTGAGTATTATAACTAGGAAGGAGGAGAATATATTTTTCTTAATTATTAAATTGGTACAACACAATAGATTTTAGGTTTATAGAAGCAGTGAGAAACATTCTTATGAAAATCGATTCAATCATTGATTGAATTGAGACATTGGTCAATAGTTGAATTTTCCAGAATATTTTTATTTTTTAATTTTAGATCAAATAATTTAAATTAACCATATTCATTTTTGGGTATTTATAAACCAACGGAAATCAAATGGACCTTTTTCAGATTTCTCATTAACCAATTAAATCAAATCCATCTAACCAAATTAAACTAGACCAATCAATCTCTAAAATAAGAAAAGAAAAATTATTGAATATCTAACATATAGATATGAATTAATCCACCATATTAATTAATTATTATTATTTCTTTTAACTTAAAATTGTGAATAATTTTACATAAGAATTTATATAACCATTAAGTGGACTAATTATCTTCTAACAAACCAACAATGAATCAATAATTCTTTTTAAGAACTATCTTTAATATAGCATTAAAAGTCATGGAGTAATTCAACAAGTGGTATAAAAGACATGTTATAAAGTATAAACTCTTCTTTATTTCTTTTTCTTTTCAATTATTTTCTTTTAACAGAAAAAAAAAAGTGTTATAATTTTTTTATCCAATTTATTTAATCTTAAGACTAATATAAAACAGCAATGAAGTTTTCTTTAGAAAAAAATGAAGTATAGTAATTTTTTATTGAAACCTTATTTATCATGAAACCATTTTTCTGCAACTGATCATTCAACTCAATAAAAATTTACTATAGATAGAAACCTTTTCCCTTTATTCCGCCTCCTTTTCTGTCATCGACCGATCGGTGGCTATTAATTGTTGCTAGTTCCAACACACTTTAATAATTACGTCACCGTCAAAACTAAAAAATATTCTAAATAATAAGTACACTTAATAAAATAACTCAAAATTTCCAAATGAGAGAAAAAGAAACATTCAATTCAACTGCAGCATTATTTACATGACATCACTTTTCCCATTTTACCTACTCCTCCTATTTCCCTTTTTAGGATCTCAACATTTCCTTTCTAAAACCCGAACCGGTAACCCGCCTCTTAAATTGGCTGTTAGACCAGGCACAAACCGGGGCCCCTGATCCGGTTCAACAACCCGAATCTCAAACTGCCTAACCAACGCGACCACAACGGACCTCATCTCCGTCAAAGCCAAATCCTTCCCCAAACACACCCTTACACCAGCCTGAAAAACCGGGTATTTAAAAGGACACGGTGGAACAAACACTCCATCACGCAACCACCGTTCGGGTCGAAATTGGAGGCAATCGGGTCCCCAAATGCTTTCCATCCGACCCATGGCATAAGGGTGATAAGTGACCCGACTCCCCTTCCGTACAAAAGTTCCATCTGGCAACACGTCATCTTCTGTGGCGAACTTGGAATCGAACTGAATGGACGGAAACAGCCTCATGCTCTCGTGAATCGCCGCGTTCAGGTAATGCATTTCGCGAATCTGATCAAACGTCGGGAGCTCAGGGCCCGGGCCCACCTCCTCGCGGATCCGCGCCTCGACTTCTGGGCTTTTCGACAGCAGAGAAAAAAAGCCGGTCAACGCGGAGGCGACGGTGTCGCGGCCCGCCAAAAGAAAACTCACCACGATATCTCTTAAGTAAGCGTCATCTTCAACGGACCCCATGAACCGCGAGAGAAGGTTTTTTTGCGAGTTGAACCCCATTTCCCTCCGCTGCTTTATCATGTCGTGTGCGACGTCGTTTACGACCTTGATAGCTTCTTTCAGTCTCTTCTCCGAACCGATTCCTAAAAGCCGCTTCGCTTTCCAAATGAACGGCGACGCGGTCATGGCGCGTTCCGCGGAGAGTTTTGAGGCTAGGTCAAACGCGTCGGCGAGGTTCGAAACGGGGAGAGTTGGAAGGAGACAACGAGGGTCAAGACCAAACGATATTTTGCAGATGTTGTCGAACGAAAATCTTCGTAGGATGTCCTGTAAATCCAAGACCTTTTCCTTGTTCATTTCACCACGCGCGGTTGAGAGCATGAAAGGGAGCAAGCGCGCGTGGATCTCCTCGTTGACCAACTCCATCGCGTAGGAGCGAATCGCGACGCTCCCGAGTTCAAGACTGGCCATTTTGCGTTGAAAGAGCCAGGAATCGCCGTCGACGTTGAAAATCCCTTGGCCGAGGAGGTCTCCGAGGATGGCGGAGAAGGGTTTCCCTTTGGGGTAATTTTGGAAATTGGTCTTGAGAATGTGCTCGACGTTGTCGGGGTTGGCGGTTATGGTGTTCCCCAAGACATGCACATGGATGGTGCCCGATGGGGATTTTCGGAGAAGGTGCGTGTACCAGTCGCAGAGGTTGGTGAACTTTGTGGCCCAGCTGACGGTCAAGTAACTCTTGCAGATGTCGCAGTTACACCATGGCTTCATCCTACTGATGAAAAGCAAAAGAGAGAAGAAAGAAAAGAGAAGGGTGAAGGCGAAGAAGAAGAAGCCGCAGGTAGCAGGCATTGATTGAAGAGAAAGAAAACCTTCAAAACTCATCTCTCTTTCAATGTCGTCTTTCTAACGTGATGTGTATGTAATTAAGAATGGAACTGTGAAGAGGGAGGTGGGAACCTTTGGTATATATATATAATGGGTTCGGTTCACTGTAGTACTGCTACTGCTATTTATTAAATAAATAAAAATAATAGCTGCAAAACAATGGGCTGTGTAATAATCCAAAATTCTACTACATACAGTGGTTTTTGTTTTTAATATTATTACTTAATTATTTAATGGGTGGTATGTATAAATAACAATAAGAAATAAAAAAATAAAAGGAATTTCGTGGCGAAGGTAGAGGGTTGACATAAGAACACGTAGAAGGCGTAAGCGTCAACTGGCATGAGTAACGCGTGCGCAAAATAACGCGACAGGAGGAGTTGCTGGGACATACGTCGTTGTTGTTGGCTCTTAATTTCTCCCACGTGAGTGAATTGTTTTGGGTTGCGTGGGCCAAAGCTGGTGTATATTTCGGCTCTTTCCTTGGACTCTTTACACTCCTAAACAGCCGTCACCCGGAATCACTGGTGCCAGTTGCGTTAACTACTAGTACAACAAGGGCTTCCGTTTTTTCCACTTGCCTTAGATTTTGTTTTTTTTCTTATTCATCTCATGTCGGCATTTTGTTTTGGGCTAGGTTGTGTGCTTTTCCGGCTGTGACTGCTGAGCTCAGAGCACGACCAGACGGTTCCAACCATCACTTTCGTTTCTATACACTTCTTTTAACTGCTCAATGTTTTCCCCACGTTTTCCTTTGCTTTACTTTTTTTTTAACACTAGTGTGTGATTGCGTAGTCGGCAAGCGTTATTTCTGAAGAATTTACGAGCGACAAAATCCCACGAGTGTAAGTAAACTAGACTTCAAAATTTGTTAATGTCATATTTAGTACTATTAATTCGTAACTCATACATTAATGAATGCATTTAATTTTGAATTCATTTTGTATCAATAACACGTGGTAACTTCTCGAGATTCTTTTTCAATTCATATATTGATTGTGATGAGGATGAATCACTATTAATTATTTCATTCAAGTCATTCTCATCTCTTTATCCTTTTTAACTCCCCTTCTTCTAAATGCATTAAAGTCATTCATGTGTCTCTTGTGCTTAAAGTTTGTCCATAGTCATTAGGTGTTCATTTCACACATCTTCCATGTTCCTCACCGCTGAAGATATAATATAAATTTCGTAATGCAGTGTAATATAATATAACATAATAAAAACATTATTTTGCCAGTCTTATACATATTTCGTACAGAAGTGTAAGATTTATTTTTCATTTTTCAATTCAAACATATCATAAACATCCAACTTCTGTTCTATAACAACATCTCTTTAAACGAGTTTCAAGATCTCAACAATAGTTTTCTTTATCAAGTTATAATTATTTTACATGTGAAAGAATTAACCTAAATTATGAAAATTAACATATTCATTTTAGTTGTATTTTTCAAAAATATTAGTTAATATGAAAATATAAACTTAAAAAACTATTTTACCAAAAACTGAAAATACCCAAAATTACAAAATTCATCACATGACAAAAATCATCATTAAAATTATATGTAAAATAATAATTAATTTCACCAATTATTAAGTCCAACACGTCTTCATGCATGTTCCAAAAGTAGATTAACATCCACTAAACTCTCATCGCATTTACTTGTAGTTTAAATGTTAGACCATATTCTTTGACTTAATCTATAAATAATTTAAAAGCAGATTAGTTGAAATGTTTGAAGTATAATTCCCACGAAAAAATTATATATCTACCACAAAAGATGACAAACCTTGGATACTTTAATTGTAAATTTAAAAAAGGAAATTAAGTTTGTTGCTTTATTTACTTTTCATTTTTGTCTTTAACTCCAATAATTGTCATTTCCTTATGCAGATTTTTCATTTATTATCTACATTTTTGTTTAATTATTATTTATAAAGTTTAAACCTAATTAACCTAAGTACCTAGTTAATTATGATTTCAGCAAAATCCTAAATTACGCGACAAATTTAATCAAAGCCCGAGTTAAAAAATTTCATACACATTTTTCTTTCCTCAATGTGTTTTTTTTTTTTTTTTGAAAAATCAGACATGTAGAAAATAAAATCAAGAGCATTTGTGTGGTTCTTTTTACGTTATGGAAAATGAAATAATTGATAAATTGAAGGCATAAGACAAAATTGAGGAGAAAATGTCGAGTGAACCTTGAAAAAAATGTTGGGTGGGTACATTGAATTGAGATAAAGCTAAAACACGTGGAAGAGAAATAGCAGAGAAATTAGTCAGAGATAGAAACGACGGTGTTTTATGACATACACAATAAATAATGTGTTTTTAAGATTAGAAAATTAATTCAATAAAAAAAATTAATATTGATTCAAACTCAATACATTGAAATGTTTTGAAACTCGGAATTGCATCACTATTTTGTAGCTCGCAGAATTAAGAAAGAAAGTTGTAAAGATATAAATTTATGGTTAGAGTGATTAAAAGTGAAAATATATTTGTTTGGGTAATTAATTCAACCTTTTTAGTTACAAAACATTAAAATATAAAATTTAATATTTTATTATTTGTTTAAAGTGATTAAATTTATAAATATTATTGTAATTATTTGAATAATTTGAAAGATGAAAAATCAAAATAAATTTTATAACTTAATTATGTTTTAATAAGTTATTTTTTAAATTAAGGAGTTATGTGACTAAGAATAAAATTTAAAAATATATGAGTAATATTATTTCTGGTTGAAAATTTATATTTTTTGCTCTACCCTAACTTTTTGGATCATTAAGTGATATTTTAAAGTCTTAGAAAAAGATTGTTGATATTTATATTTGAATATCTAAAAGTTTAAAAAAAATTATGTCGATATTTGTATTTTTTATATACATATGTCACTCAAAGTTTTTCATAATAAATTTTTTCCTAAAAAAATCATTATAGTAATAAATTATTTAATTTAACTTTATTCATATTTACCTTTACGTGTTTATTTATATATTTTTATAATAAATATAGTTTATCGATGTTTCCGTGAATTATAATTTATATTACTTGTCTATTATGATTTCATACCTTTTTTTTTTTAATAAATTTTCATAAATGATAGATTGATTTTAGAATGTTAGCAATCATATACTAGATGTCAAAATTTAACATCACCTTATTTAAAATTATAAAATATAATTAATAAATAATCTAAAAATGATATAGTAAGACTCACTTGAAACTTTGCAAAATTCCAAATTTTTCTTCTTTTTTAAAACAATTTAACTTTTTATTAACAAAAGTTAGTTATTAAAACATTAAATTTCATTAAGAACAATTAAACTATGACAACTTATCCTTCCTTTTCATTTTAGTTTCCAAAATACTCAAACTTGATATTGGAACAAGCAATTTATTGATAGTTTACGTTTCAAGTTTGAGATAGAAATAATTTAATATCTCGTTTCAAGTTTGTTTTTATTAATAAGTCTTTTTAGACTTTATTTATAATAACTTCATTAAAGTTTCATTTAATATTATAATTAATTTTTTATTTATAAAAAGTCACTGGATCAATAATTAGCGAACATATAACAACGGGTTCACAGTGTGACGAGCCTAGTTTTAGTTTTATTAATAGACGGAATAAAACTAAAACTCAAATAGACGGAATAAAAAATCAATATATATGTTTTACGGAAAAATAAAATACAAAGTTTGGAGTGAAGTATGCTTGAACAATATTAAATAATTTTTATTGTTAATATTATGCTTAACATTACATTTTAAATTAATGTAGATAGCCTAAGTTGAAATTAAAATTTGAACAAACTTAAATTCAATGGGTTTTTAAGGAACTTTATGAGATGGAAACATACACTACAAAAGCATTAAATAGTAACAAATTTTAATAACAAAAATAAATAATTACTGTATTAACTAATTTAGATACATATAAACAAAACATTAATTGTATATAAAATAGTTTGTGTAATAAATACAAAAGTTATAGTTGATTTATGAAATAGAGTCTAAAATTGATATACAACATTAACTATCTAAGTTTTATCAATCAAAAAACTAGTGTTTAAATTAATTAATAATAATAAGTTGCTAAAATATTGGTACTTATTTTAGATATCTATTTAATTTTAATTTACAAATAATTATATTTTTTTTATTCATAATAAAAACTATTTTAATTTCCATTAATTTTTAGTTTGTATTATTTCGGATAAAAGATTATTTTCTTCACCAATGTAAGTTATATATATATATATATATATATATATATATATATATATATATATATATATATATATATATTTAATTAATATATATTGTCAATATTTTACCAATATTTGTTGTATTTTTTTAATTATTAATACAGATGTTATTATTTGTTTATAGTTGCTTAGGTGTGTTTTATAATATTTTATGGATAACATTAATTATAATTATTTTTTATCAATGTTAACTTATATCAATATTAATTAAGAAGAATTTTTCGATTTTAATAAATATTTATAAAAATTTATAGAAGAAAAGTTCAATTATCAACGTTGTAAAAATATCTTTAATTAATGTTAGCTTAAATAATTAGGTTTGATATTAATTAAAATAATTTCGGTAAACATCAATAAAAAAATTGTCAATATATACCTTTAATAAATTTCAAAAAGAAACTTTTGAATAACTTTTTAAAATAAATTATATTATTCAATAACAATTTCAATATATATATATATATATATATATATATATATATATATATATATATATATATATATATATATATATACACACACACACACACTAAGTTATCCAAAAGTTGAGTGTTATAGGATGTAATTGATTTTTATAAGCTTAAAAATCATTTTAAAGTTAAAGGTGAAAACAAAATAAATTTAAGGATAAAACACGTTCTTAGTGTTTTTAATGTTGAATAAAATTCTTGGACAAGTTCATAAATGTTTAATAAAAGGCTCAAGGGTGGTAGACCAGTATAATAATAGAAAAGGTATACCTTTAAAATATTGTTTATATCTGAACTGAAAATATCCAAATGGTCTTTATATTACAGAGTTTTCTTGTTCTTAAAAAAATAGTTCTTATAAAATGCGTATTTAATTATCTGTTAATCTTTGATAATTTTTATAAAGTAAAAAAAGAAAACGCCAAAAGAAAATACAAAACTCAACAAATAGTTTCCCAATTTTAAATAAAAAAATTATCGGTAGAATTTTTTTTAATATAATTATCTTTTTCTTGCTTGTCGGCAAATGAAAACCTTTATACATTTGAACTACCTTCTAGTTTGGAAGATCTGATAATGTTTCTTCTACAAAGTCAAACGAAGAATAATATATTCATCTAAAACAAAACAACAATTATTGTGTTGTGCTTTTTAGAAAAGAAACTGGTTGGAAATTAAGATATCATGATTAAAGACAATCTTTATATGAAAAAATATTATCAAATTTAAGGTTTTTTTTTCAGTTTCATTTTTTAAAATATGATTTAGTAGATCAAAACAGCTGAGTGTATAAAAATATTTTTTTAGTTCAACCTTAATATGTGAAGTTAAAACATATTAAAACAAACACATACGATATAAGAGAGTAACTTCGATCATTATCTTTATTATGAGAGACAACAATAATGTTCTAACTGTTAATGTTTGAAAGTGGCTTTTAATTATGTCATGATTTTTTAAAACATGTTTTAATGAAATAAGAGAAAACAATGTGTATAAATTATAATTATTGATTTCGAGTGTAAAGTATATCTCACTTCTGGAAGTACTTGAATATAAAGAAACAATAAACATAAAACGCAAATATTGTGAAATTAATATTGGAAATTGGATATCTATTGACTATTTGAAAATTTCATTCAAAATTTGCTGCACATAAAGATTTTGGGTTGATTTAGTCTTATCCAGATCAGAAGTTAATTGATTTTTTCCAAGAGTAGTAGGAATTTTGGTTACTTTCACTACCCATGTGCTTTTTTATTTGGAGGGAGATACACGTGAGAATATAGAAATTGTAATAATTAGAAAAATAGATAAAGGTTAAATATATATTTTAAGTAAATGATGGAATGATTTATTAGGTAATACGATTTAAAAGATTTATCTATTTTTTAATTATTTAATTTAGAATACTTATTTTAATATTTTAAAAAAAATAAATAATTATACAATTAAAAATATATTAGATATTGGATGTGAAGGAATATTATTGGATATTATTATGTACTAATAGAGATTATGAGATATTGGTAGATACTATGAGATATTTTTTAATATATTATATATTATTTTATATTATTAGAAGTTATGAGATATTTGTAGATAGTATGAGATATTTTATGTATTGTTATATATTAGATATTTTTTGATATATTAAAATATGATTAGATATTATTAGATTTTATGAGTAATTTAATATTATATATTATTAGATATCATTAGAAATGAGATATCTTTGTAATCAAAGTGTGTTTTTGTGGTGGATGTGTTAAAAGTTTTTATTTAAATTATTATTTCAAAGTTCATATTTTTTATTGTTAGTTTTTTTTTTTGTTTCTGATTTGTATGTGTGGATCTTAGTTAAGACTTATGGGTAAAATAATCTATAAGCATTGTTTGGAGGTCTTGTATAAGTATGTTTCTCAAGTGGTCTTGAGAGGATCTTTCTTGGTGGATAGCTCGATGGAATGAAAGGTTCTTGAAGTGTCAAAGCTAGATAACGAAAGTCTATAGGTAGATAACTTTATAAATTATGTTTGGGTATGCTTGTTTGTAAAAGGTTGTTTTAAGTGTCGAAGTTACATAATATCTCTAAACTTTAAACAGTGTTAAATACTTGATTCTTGATGTTGAGATTAAAGGAGAACTGTCTTTAACTATAAAACTCTAATAGTTAAGATATTATTATGTTTTAAAAATTATTGGAAGGTTGTTTTCAATTATCTAATTTTTTTAAGGATTATTGATGTGTGAAAGTGATATTGGAAATACTCTAATTATAAGAGACAAAGTTTTCAAATTTGTCCATTTTTGACTTATACTTGTGAGTTAACTTGGTGAATTTTCACATATTTTACTTTTAATGAAAGAAAATATTTTTGGACAAAGCTATCACTATTTTTTTTATATCTTTTGGGATTTTAACATTTTTGGAGTTTATTTTCAAAATTGATGTTTTACTTTGTTATGTTAGTTTAGCTTTATATTTTTGTGGTTGTGCTTTTTCATCTACCATATTATTTAACATTTTAAATTTTAGAAGAGTTTAAGGGTGATTAGTGATCAATTAGACCTTAACTTGTAATGTAGTTGATATTTTTTAAATTCAAATTCTTTTGTTTTAAATTTAGAACTCGAGTTAAATGGTACGTTTTACAATAAGAAGGGAAAATAATAGGTAAACATAAAAAAAAAAGAAATAGGAAAATATAACAAAATTTAACATGTTTTGTCTTCGTTTTAAAAAATATTACAAATTTGTTGTAAAACAAGAAAGAAAATAGGTTATTTTTAATATAATATGCATCATAATCAATTTTTATATATTTGAATAAATTTATCAGTAAATACTCACAATAAAAAATTTTAAAATTTGAATTTTTTTTTAAATAAACAAGAAAAAACTGTAAAAAAAGTTTATATATTTATATTTTTAACTTAAGTATAAACTAATTTATTATTATTATTATTTTGCTATAACCTATGTATGAATAAATTTGTTAAAAAAATAAATTTAAATATTTTTAATTGAATTTATTACATTTTCCTATTTATTAAAGACTCAAAAAATGTATACTTTCAATTGACTCTCAATGTTTAGATTTCTTTTTCATATAAAATCATTTCACCAAATTAACAAAAATAATTAAAAATAAATATTTAATAAAAAAATATAAAATTGTTAACATCTAATAAATATAAGAAAGTTAACAAAAACTCTGAATTTAATTAAGCATATATAATTCATACATTTTCTTGCATATAACGGGAGATACAACACATATTTCATTAATAAATTCTCATCATCAAAATATATTAACTCAAACAGTTTCGTCTTGAACAAGCGTCGTGGTTTTTATATTTATCCTCTGATGTAACATTTTGATAAAAATCATATGCACGGGGAATGTCTAAAGCTGGTGCGTCCATCATCTTCCAACATGATTTGTGACTGAGGATGGATATTCTGCAGAGTGAGAGACGAGGGTGATGCGTGGTGATTCTATACTTTGTGGAAAATGAAGCGTGTAGCAGTGGATTATTTTGATAGAGCATGTTTTCCACGTTTTAAATAATCATAAAATTGGAATTGCTATTGAGATGGTTTCAGCAGTGATCTCATACTAATAATGAATGAGAGTGATTTTGTTGATCTTGATTTGAAGGTTGGTAGGGTCACGTGAAGGGAGTTCCTCATTCAATCGTGGGAATTGCTGTCACTTCAAATCAAACCACGTTTCTTCGCGACACTGACAGACACATATGTTATTATCATCTTATCTCCTCTCACACATAAATAAACTTCATAATTAAATTACCACAATTTCTAAAATTATACTTAAAAGTATACTTTTAATTCATTTTTTTAATTTAAAAATAAATAAATATATTATTTTAATTTAGTAATTTTAGTTTATTTTACGTATTAAACAGTATTTTAAACTAATATTTAAAATAAAATATATCACATAATACATGCAATTCAAACGTTGCCATCATGATTTAACATGTCATATGTTATTTTATACAATCGAGATATAAAAATAATATTTCTTAACCAAATATGTGTATAATACAAACTAAATAATACATCGTTGTAGAAAAAAAATTGAATGAACTATAGATATTTAAAAGGTGTCTCTTTCATGTGAAAAAAAGTAGGTTACATTATTTTATTTATTTTTTCATTTTAGATAATGGATTTTGTGAATTTTTTATTTGAGATTAATGTATTTCTTCCATTGATTTCCCATATCTTAATACTTTGAAAGTTGTCTTGCAAACCATATCTCGAAGCTACTGAAAACCAGACATATTTGATTTGGTCATCATTTCGGATATACCATGTTATATTTATATTTGTAAATATTTAAGTTTTGATAGGTATAAATTATTTTCTTCATTCTTTAACCAATACTGATTGACTTTAATGACTTTGAGTGGCAATTGTAGGACAGCAAATAAAATGACGTAATTGATGACTCAGAATCTCTTGACTACAGTGGCATCAAGATCTACTTGTATAAATATCTAAATATCTAAATATCTAAATTCACTGTTCTCAAACATCAAAACATGTTTTGTTTTGTTTTGTTTTTAAACCGTGGCAGTACTTAATAAACAACGATGATGAGATAGTTTTCTGAAACCTGTTGCAGGGAAGATAGCTTTGTAACCGCTGTTTTTCTTTTATATTTTTTTAATCTAATAGTTTAGGGTTCTTTTTATATAATTTTTAATTTTTAATAAACATATGGGTGGTTGTGCAAGGTCATCGAATAATATAAGCTATTCAAGAAAGAGAAGAAAAATAAAAATAAAAG
Source organism: Vigna angularis (assembly GCF_016808095.1). Taxonomy (NCBI): domain Eukaryota; kingdom Viridiplantae; phylum Streptophyta; class Magnoliopsida; order Fabales; family Fabaceae; genus Vigna; species Vigna angularis. Next base: position 32,259,115 of record NC_068974.1, on the reverse strand, counting down.
GAAGAAGTTAAAAATGGAAAAGTAAAAAATTTAAGTGTAACAAAAATTTTCTACTTTAGATTACATATAGAAGGAATTAATGGTTATCTAGAGTTATTGGTTTATATGGTTTAGTTGAAATTAATTATAAGGGTTTTATGATCAATAATGTAAACGATCTCATTTTTTTATTAAGTACTTTAACATGCACAATAAAAAAAAGTCTAATTGAGCATATACTTTCCAACTTTGTATATTTTGTTTCCTTCATAATTTTGTGTTTTTTTAGGTTAAATATGGTTTTTTTTCCTATAAATTTAGACATATTAGAATTTCTTTTTATCTTAAATTTTGATATATTTTTATTTTTAATCAAATATAAATTTAAAATATCGTGTAAAACGTAAAAAAATTAATACTGTAAAATAAATATATTTATTTATTTATTAAGTTTATAGATCAAACCATATTAAAATTTAAAAAAATCTAATTTAAGATTGAAAATGTATTTAATATTTTTTTAAAACGGAAAAAAAGTAATCATATTTAATGATATTTTTACCACAGAACAACAAAATGAAAGTAAGACATTTACAAATGTGATTTGTTTATAAGAAACTTGATTTAAAACATTCTAAAAAAAATCAACAGCAGAATAATATCAATACGAAAAGACAAAATAATAGTTGAAATAATTTATCTATATATAAAATCTAGATGAGTTTAAAATTAATTAAAAGTAAGTACAAATATTTCAAAATATATTTCTATCAATAAAAAAAACAATTTTTAAAATAAAAGTATCATATAACTTATTTTACATTATCAAATAATTATATCAAACAAGAAGAAGTCAATGTTCCAATTTCTTGAATTTTGAATTGTCAACTGTCAGCTAACTCTCGAAATTTTGACTAGATTTACTAAACAAAATAATAAGAACAGAATGAAAAGAAAAACACTTAGAGAGTTACGAAAATTCTTGTTCTTGTGACATCCTTTACTTGTATACCTAATTCTCAAGAATCCATGTCTTCATTTCCATGACCCGGTCCAGATCGATTTTTGGACCTTCCAGAAACATCACATGCCTCGAGAAATTTTCAATGTTTGTAGAATAATCAACACTCCAGTAAGAAGAATTGACTAAGTAATAGTCAACGTTTTCAATTAGAAATTTAAGGTTGTATTCAGAAACTTCTTCAGAAAAAAAATAATGCACTTTCAAACTGTAAACCCTATCCGACCCAATCCATACGCTCCTTCTTGCACCCACAAATTTTCTTTTTGCACCTGTTAGTTTTTTGTAAAACGTCCATCTTATCTCATTGGTTTATAATTTATTTGATTAAATATATTTTCAGTCTTTAAACTTTTGACACAAAATTAGAATTCATCAATATTTTGAATTTTGATATATTTTAGTCTTTAAACTTTAAAAATAGATAAATGTCATCTTTTAATTCAATTACGTTAAATTTTTTTAACATTTAAAATATGTTATACAATAACATTTGAATCGTTTATACCGTTTGATACGTTATTGCTTTAATATCAATTAGAAAATATGTTTAACACTTAAAAAAATAACGTAATAAGATTAAAAGGACTATAAATACCAATTTTAAAGTTTAAGAATTAAAATTTATTAAAATTATGTACAATAATAAATTTTTGTCTTCTACTAAAAATATATTTAATCTTAATTTATTCATCTTCCAAAACTTCCACTTTTATTTTCGGATATCTTTCTTATGAGTTCTTTTTTGGACATTTGGTCAAATTTTCAGTAGATTTTAACAATTATACATGACATTGATTTACTTTTTTAATTATGTAATATGAAATTATTTTCTATTAAAAAATCTAACATGATAATTTCAAATTTGGTAAAGTCACAACACAAATCATATTATTTATAAGTCAAATGTAACGTTTTGAATTATTTAATTTGTAATAATAATAAATTAACATGTTGATTCACCATCTAAAAGACATCACACTGGCCCAATTTTAAATTTTACAATCCCAACTTGTTATTTTAATTTACAAATCATACAATCCACTGGTTGTTTCCATAAAACACAACTCAAAAATATAAATTATGCAATGTAAAAAGTATTTTTAGACTTTTTAATCCATAATTCATTTTCGCATTTGGAATACACAATTCAAAATATATTTTAAAATATACAATTTGTAAATTTAAAATTTAAAATTATTTAATTTATAAATAAGCTTAATTAGTACTTTTGTTTCTATATTTAGATATTTGATTCATTTTAATTTTTATATTTTTTACTCTGTCGAGTTCCTGTATTTTTTTACTTAATTAAGTCCTATTTTTCCTTTTTTACTCAATTAAGTTATATGTTTTTGAAAAAAAATATATTTAATATAACATTTTTTGTTAAATTAATGTTAGCGTTGTTTAGAATACGTCGTGTATCCAAATCTAAGTCATATCCTACATTGTAATCCATACGATTTTTATGTTTTTTTTTTCTGTATCTTCTTTCACGTCACAACACTTCTCTTTACTTTACCTCAAACTATCTTTCTCTACCTTTAAATTACAAATATTAAAACAAAGTTATTGAATTAAATTTGCTAATTTTTTTTCTATACAGTATTTTGGGTGGCTAATCTTGCATTTAAAAGGTAACGAGAGACAGAAGAAGACATAAGAACATGGAGGAAAAAATACAGCAAAAAATAAATAAAAGGGACTTGAGATGACACAAATATTGACTGGTAATATTTTTCAAATGAATTTTAACACGTGACATATTTCAAATCGAATCTTTAAAAAAATAGAACTCAATTAAGTAAAAAAGTATAAAATCTCAACTGAGTAAAAAACAAAGAACCTAAAAGAACTAAAGGTCTAGATTTATAAACTAAATTATTAATTAAATCTTTTATAAATATATTACGAATTATATAATAAAAATATATTGTTATGATCTAGGAATTGTAGGATCCCTAATATATTTCCAAATTTGGAAAAGTATACACATTCTACGTAGAAATATTTTCATATATTACATGGACAATTTAACCTTTTCTCATACCTTCCAAAGGTGCAGGAGGAATTATGGTGGTACAATAAGGAGAAGGCAGTCCATTACCATAAGTTTAACTACATCAAGAGGGTTACTTCCTGCACCATTCCACATGCTTCTACCATCACATTTTTAAAAAAATTCTAAAACTATTTTTTATATTTTAAAACATCTTACACCTTACTTCTTTTCTTTAACAGTTATGGATATAGTCACTTCTATTCAAGGTTTTTTTTTTTAAATTTTTAGTTTATTAAAATATTATATTTTAAATTAATATATAAATATTATTTAATTTTCTATTAAAATTTGTAATGTAATTATATATAAATTAATTTTATTTTATTTAATGAAATAATTATTATTAATTTAATTTAATTATATTATTTTTCAAATTATTATGTTAAACGGATATAACGGATTTGTCCATCCGTTAAAGTTTCTTTAATTTTTAAATTATTAAAATATTATATTTTAAATTAATATATAAATATTATATAATTTTTTCTAAATTTATTATGTAATTATATATAAATTAATTTTACTTTATTTAATAAAATAATTATTATTAATTTCATTTCATTTAATTATTTTTGAAATTATTATGTTAAACGGATATGTCACGATGTGTCGTTGAAGTTTTTTCTTTTAAGTTTTTAATTTATTAAAATATTATATTTTAAATTAATATATAAATATTTTTATTTTTAATCTGTTACTAATTATATATAAATTAATTTTATTTTATTTAATAAAATAATAATTATTAATTTAATTTAATTATATTATTTTTAAAATTATTATGTTAAGCGGATATGACATATCTGTTCAAGTTTTTTATTTATTTAAGTTTTTAGTTTATTAAAATATTATATTTTAAATTAATATATAAATATTATTTAATATTTTTAAAATTTGTTATATAATTATATATAAATTAATTTTATTTTATTTAATGAAATAATAATTATCAATTTAATTATATTATATTATTTTTGAATTAATTATGTTAAACGAATACGTCAGTTTGCGAATATCAACATTCGAAGACGAAATGATGTTGACATTCATTTTATTGGAAAATCAAATTGGACATAAAGTGATGCAGGAAGTATTTGGTGCCTATCCAATGATAAACAGATAGAAAGATAATTACTTCGTGCACATCCCAGTATTATAATGTATACAACAAATAAAAATAACAATTTATTCATCAAACCAACACGTGAAGATGTTGAAAGAAATTATGAACTTGAACCAACTATTGTTCAAAAGAAGAAATGTGACCTATATGTATTTTTTTTTAAAATTCATGAAAGCAATAGCTGTAAGGACCGAGTGTCCTTTTTAATTTTATAAAAGAAGAAGTGGTGGGGGAAGGGAGGCACGTTCCTGGAAGTGGAAGGAGGGGCGGCTGCACTTGGAGAAAGTGGAAGGGCTCCCTGTCTGCAGAGTGGTGCAGCTGGTGAATGGTGGGTCTTCCCACTTTGAAGTGCTTCAACCACCATGAGACCACCATCCTCACTTTCATAATGGGCACAACACTAAGAAGGGGAAGGGAACGACTGAGGTTCGTTCAGCAGTGGAGTGCACTTTTTCTTCCTCTTAAAGGGAGGGGTTCGTGAATTCAGGGGAATTTTTGGGGAGTTCTGCAGAGGGGGAGAGTTGTTGGAAAAATCTGGAAGAGAGTAAGCTTGCTGCAGATTTGGGAGAAGTGAGGCAGAGGTCATCCGGCGTAGCAGCTGCAAGCTTGAGGAAGGTAGATTCAAGTGAAGTGTTGGGTGCTGCATCCAGTGGTGAAACAGAGAACGTTTAGAATTTTCACTGCATTCAAGATTCGCTAGGAGGTCTTCAAGAGGTAAGGGGAGTTGGATTTTTGGGATGTTGATAGTGGTTGCATGAGTAGAATGCTGGAAAATTGTGGTTGTATGTATGATTGGACTGAAATTTATGTATTGATTCATGTATGTAATCGTATATGTTTTTGGAATTGGAAGGAAATTGGAATTTCATAGCTTTCTAGTCTTTTGGAGAGGAAGTGAGGTAGTGATTTTGAGTATTTGGGGTCTAGAGTGTTATTGAGCCTTTGGAACAGTTTCATCCACTGTATTATGACTTGTTAGAACCATCAAATTGATCAAAATAGGTGTAAAGTGGTAGAATTGGATTTTGAGTATCAAAGTTATGAAAATTGGTGTTTTATGGTTGAATTTGAGTATGAATCCCTTAAGAATTGAATAAGGAACGGTTATAATCAGTTAAGTAAGTCCAATCTAGTATAAAACATGAATTTAGGGTGTTAGAAGTTAATAAAAAGGGTTGAAAATGGTAAAACGAGGTTCTGGCCTCAAATCTGCAGAATTCTGCATTCTGCAGAATTCTCGCCCGGGCGCCCCTGTCGCGCCCAGGCGCGAGTGGCACTGGAAACGCCACACCCAGTATGTCGCGCTCGAGCGCGAGATGCTGCGGAGCGCGTTCGTCCTTGCAAGTTGAGCGTTCGGCCTGCTGTAGTGATTGTGAGCGTTCGTCCACGTTCGTACAACCGAGCGTTCGTCCGTGGCGTTCGTCCTTCAATCGGAGTGAGCGTTCGACCTAAGTATCAATCCTAGCGTTCGTTCAAGAAGTGTTCGACCTTGAGCGTTCGTCCGTGGCGTTCGTCCAAACAGTGAGTGAGCGTTCGTCCTTGAGTTGCAAGTTGAGCGTTCGTCCAAATAAAGAGTGAGCGTTCGTCCTTGAGTTGCAAGTTGAGCGTTCGTCCAAATAAAGAGTGAGCGTTCGTCCTTGAGTTGCAAGTTGAGCGTTCGTCCAAACAGTGAGTGAGCGTTCGTCCGAATAGTTGGCGTTCGTCCGAATAGTTGAGCGTTCGTCCTTGAATTGCATGTAGAGCGTTCGTCCAAACAGTGAGTGAGCGTTCGTCCAAATAGTGTCCAGTGAATAGTGCTCGTCCAAATAGTATTTCCAAATATGTTGAGTTTTAAATTATTTTGCTCTTGAATTGAATTAGGTGTAATAATGTTTGGAATATATGCTGTGATGAAATTTACGTGAAAGTATGTGAATATATGAGATATGTTAATTTATTGTGAAAATATAATTGTGAATGTGGACAATGAATTGGAGTATGATTCGGACAGATCTGGGAGAGATGGACGAAAGTGATATGTGGTGTTGTTGTTCTGTATAACTGTAGTGAACTTTGTATTTTGGTCTGTCTATCCCTAAACTCAAAGCATTGTTCATACTCAAGTAGAGAAGAACAATGTGAGTGGTGAGAGTAGAGGGAGGTCCTCGTCTATAGTCTTTGAATTTAGACATAGACAGATTGGGGGATTTACCTTGCTAGTGTTGGAGAAAGACCAGCTGAACTATGCAAGTGCAAAGACGACTGATAGTTCGACAGTTATACAAATCCGGATGAGTCATGTGTGTGGATTTACCTTGCATAGTGTTGGAGAAAGACCAGCTGAACTATGCGAGTGTAAAATGAGTTGCGTGTGGATTTACCTTGCATAGTGTTGGAGAAAGACCAGCTGAACTATACGAGTGTAAAATAAATCGTATGTGTTTACTCTGCATAGTGTTGGGGTGTGCCAGCTGAACTATGTAGGTGTAAGGATGAGTTGTATGAGGTTATGAGATGTGGTTTTATGAGTATGTTTTAATTGTTCCTGTATATGATGACATGAAGTAACTGTGTTGTACTTCTAACATGCTTTTATATCTAGCTCACCCTTGCATTGTTTGTGTTGTGTGCTGTTTGGGTATGTGTCTTTGGCGATGATCATCCACTTGGATGGGAGCAGATGTTGTCGCGGAGATTCCTTTGGAGCAAGAGCTGGAGGATACTAAGGTTGCGGAGTAGTCTTCTTAGGAGTTGCCCATCTGAACACGTGTAGTGTTCGACTCTTTAAGCTATTTAAGTTTGAATTTCCGTTTTCTTTTATTTTTGGATGACTGTAATTTTACATTTAATTACACGTCATGATCCGACTGTTCTCTATATTTGGAATGTTGACGTCTTGATTATGTAATATTTGTTATTATATAATCGGGATGTTACAATAGCAACCATGATTAGCATATGAGTTGGCATTTCGTGTTTATAGTATACCAACTTGAGTTCCAAATAAATACATAGAAATTTATACATGTATAAATATATTATTTATAGATTTTTAGGGTTAAATATGTTTTTCGTCCCTTAAGTATCACACGATTTTGGTTTTAGTCCCTACTCGAAACTTTGATGGTTTTTAGTACTCAGTTTTGAAACTCTTACTATTAATCCTTAAAATTGAACGACGTTAACTTTTGTTTGACGTGACTAATGGTCAGCCCACGTGTCATGTCACCTGACTACTTTTAATTGACGTGTCAGTAAAGGTGTGGTGGTCGGTCGGCCTGGTGGGTGGTCGGCCACTCGGTCCGGTGGTCGGCATGATAGTCTTTGCCCATAACCATTCGGTCTTTTCCAACACCGTTCGGTCTTTGCCCAATACCGTTCGGTCTTTGCTCAACACTGTTCGGTCTTTCATATATTAAACTCCACCCGTCACCATAACCGTTCGGTCTTTGCCCAACACCATTCCGTCTTTTATATAGTTCGCTTTTATTACATTGTTCTATTGATTATAATAGAACCCACCAGGCCGACCGACCACCAGACCGAGTGATCGACCACACACCAGGCCGACCGACCATCACACCTTTACTGCCATGTCAATTAAAAATAGTCACGGAAGGTGGCATCACACGTGGGCTGGTCGTTAGTCACATCTATTAAAAGTTAACGACGTCCAATTTTAAGGACTAATAGTAAGAGTTTCAAAACTATGAGAACTAAAAACCATCAAAGTTTCGAGTAAAGACTAAAATTAAAATCGTGTGATACTTAAGGGACGAAAAATATATTTAACCATAGATTTTTATATCTAATTGTTGCTCTAAATAAGCGGTTTTGTTCGTAATAAATTCAAATATACGTTTAAGCTATATTCAATTATTTTAAAATAAAGTGAACTTAATTATTTTTTCATCAAAGAAAGAAATTATATTTTATTACATTTTCAATTAAAAAGATTGTAAATTAAATTACCAAATCTCTGAACATAATATCTTTACTAACCTTTCAAAAGATTTTATTTATGTCTAATTTTATGGAAAAAAACAAAAATTAGTGAGAGGTGCCAAAACGATTCGTTTTAAAGAAGGTTGTATAAACCCATATTTTGACAGAACGAAAACAAAACCCTTGCGCTCTCGCTTCGCATCGCAACTTTCTCGCACTCGCTTCGCCAACTCCACCTTCTTCTGCGGTCAGTTTCTCGAGTTCTCTGTACTTGAAGGGTTCAACCATTTTATGCATTTTGATTATCGTTCTTCTGTCCGTTCGCAAGTTCTTTTATGTTTTGCTCTGCATCAACTTCTTAACTTCTACCATTTCAAATCGCGTTTCTTTTCTTCCTCCATTTCTCACATTCGCATAGTAAATCCATGCTGCTTTCTCTTGTCCGAGCCAAACCCTGATTCCTTCTTTCTTCGATAGGATGGTATAGAGCAATAGCCATACCTGGATTTTATCAAGACTCGGGAATGCCTTAGTTGATAGAAGTAAGAATTGCATTTGCAGTGTGAAACCTAGAACTAGACACAAAGGATTTAGGTTTTCTTGTGTTGACTTTGGACATATTGGATTATTTATTTGTTTATTATATTATTTAATATACAGGATATATTTTTTTTTCTTGTTCTTTTGATAGATCTGTGTTAATATAGTAGTTTGATGGTAGATAATGATCTGGGAAAATTTACTATATCTGTAGTTTTTTTTTAAGTGTAAATCGAGTGATGTTTATGATAAGTGTAATCAGGCACTATATATGCATAGGGCTATATGGCAGTGCTTCTTTAGGGTGCATTTTTTTACTTGATTTCATTGTTATCCTTTTTCGGTTGGCCCGATCCTATCATAGAATCTAAATACTTTTTTTTTTCTGTGATTGATTACGTGACATGATTTGTTTCTCTGTTCAGGTGATTGTATTTGAATTTTCCTGTAATGGCGGTAAGTTACATGCTATACAATTTTGTTGTTTTCTTTTCTTACTTTTTCTTTTTCTTCACCTGAGGATTTCTTTTTGTGGTGAATGCTATAGATTGATAGAATTTTTAAAGATGAAGCCAGTGAAGAAAAAGGGGAGCGGGCCAGAATGGTTAGCATGTTATGATCTTATGTTTGTGCCATGTTTCCTTGAGAATAGTATAATGTTTATGATCTGTATCAGCAAATGTTTTCATGCATTATTACTTTTATGTGTTGAATGATTTGGTTTTGTGCAGGCTTCTTTTGTTGGAGCCATGGCTATTGCTGACTTGGTCAAGACAACCTTAGGGCCAAAGGGAATGGTAAAATCTCTTCTTGGCTCATTTGGTTAAGTGGTGGTGATAAATGCTTTATTTTCTACTCCTAGCCAATTCATATGTCTTGGATGTGATTACTGCAGGATAAAATTTTGCAGTCTACAGGTAGAGGACGTGAAGTTACTGTCACTAATGATGGGGCTACAATTTTGAAGTCCCTCCATATTGATAATCCTGCTGCCAAAGTCCTTGTGGGTATCCTTATTAAGTTTTATTGTTGTGGTGAAAGCAGCTTAGAAAATTTGGATTTTGGAGAGACCTAATGTGAAATTCTTATTTATGTTACCTAAGGGTTTGATAGTTACTTGATGAACAGTTTTTTAATCATGGAAACGCATATATAATGAATCCAAAGTGAAGTCACGATTTTGAATTTCTGAAGCAGATGAGAAACTCCTAGTTTCATGGAAGTCCCTAATCAATGTAGGTCTGGAGCCAAAACCAAAAAACAGATTACTATCTTGATAGATTAAAGGCCAGCATTAATTTAAGGAACCTGCAATTTTAAAAGAGTCAGACTATGTTGCAGTTCACCACTATATGGCACCCACCAATGTGAGGCAGCATAAGTGAACTGAACTAGAAAAGGGTCTCCAAATTTCTCAAAATAGTAACTCAAATTTCTTTTACACTTATGTAAGTGGGTGGCCAACTTTTGAATAATTTTAACTAGCGGTAATGTTATTTGCCACATATTTATCTTTAAGGTGGCAAGCGATTTGTTAGTTGCATAACACCCGTCCAGATACGGTGAGTGTTTGCTCATTTGTAATTTTGCTTCCTTGTAAGTTATAGTTCACAGTTTCAAGTCTTGGAAGCAACCTCTCTAGTTTTGTATGTGAGAGGTTGTGTGCATACCCAACCCATATCCCATTTGGTGGGAGCCTTGTGTGTTTGGTCATCCTTATGCTACCCATCTAGTTATTATTGAGAGCATTGGTGTGGATATTTTAAGATAACCATCCTTAATGTAAGTTAGACATATCAAAAGTACAAGATGATGAAGTTGGGGATGGAACCACCTCTGTTGTTGTTTTGGCTGGTGAACTTTTAAGGGAGGCAGAAAAGCTGGTTGCAACCAAGATTCATCCAATGACAATAATATCAGGTTCAGTTCTTTTCTTTTCTACAGTGGCTCAACTGCTCTTATCCTGAAAATGTTATGTTTTCATATTAGTGAATTTTCTACTGACAACTTCAGTGATTGACTCTTTGAGTACAAGACAATATATTCAATAAGTAATTCTTGTATTGGATAAGAAAGCAACATTTTTCTTATTGTGCTTCATCTGTTTTTAAATTGTATTTTGAATACCATGTCTTTCTTTGATGTCTAACATCATGGAGTGTTCCTTTAAAGCTTGATATTAAGTAGTAGGGAATGCAAAGCCTGGTGTTAAAAAATTTTGGTGCTTGTTTTCTAGTTAAAGTAAGAATTAGTTTGTTGATGCTTGTTATTGAGAAGTGTGGTAATATAAGTAGTCAATGAAATTTCCATTGTCAATCTTTTATTTCCCTTGTTTCTAATGCTGCCCTATATGCACTTATTTTTCCACGTGGTTTCTAGGTTTCCGAATGGCAGCAGAGTGTGCTCGGAATGCTTTGTTGGAGAAGGTTGTGGACAACAAAGCTGATTCTGGTATTGTTTCTCCCACTTTTTTGTTGGATTTGTTTTCAGGGTTTTATAATTGTCTCTGTTGCCTTTTAAGCATTGTTGTTATTATCCTCGTGTTAGAAGGACCTGGCCAGGTATTTAGCCATTCTTGTGACTTGTTATCTGATATATTGATATAATTTACTGGATTTTGCAGAGAAATTCAGGTCAGACTTACTGAACATTGCAATGACAACTTTGAGCTCTAAGATTCTTTCACAGGACAAGGAGCATTTTGCAAATTTGGCTGTGGATGCTGTAATGAGGCTAAAGGTGAATTGTGCCCCTGCTGTGAATATCAGTTTTCAATTTTAATAGATATAACAAATAGAGCCTTTGCTGTTAGCCAAATTTTTTCCCTTAGACAATTTCTGAACCGCAGATGAACTCCAGTCTTGATACACAAGATTCAAATCTAATCAATTTTTTTTTTTTTCCATATACTCAACTGAACTTTCTTGAACGTGGTAGTAGGAAGTTGGATTACATAACTACTTTTATATGAATATCTGCTGTTTCATAATCATTTCTTACAGTATGAATGTGGCCGTTCAAATGTATTCCAATCCATAAATAACTATATACCGATTTCATAATAGTGAATTTGGAATACTCTGTAGGAACTCAAATTATTTGTTTAACTCTATTTTTTTTACTGGGTTATGACAGCTTTTCATGTCGAGTAGTGATTTTTCCTTTTTCTAGATGGCCTTAAAATAGGAAGTTTCCTTCAGTTGTTTTGTTAATTTTGTAATATGGGCTATTCAATGATTTTACTGTGCAAACAAATGTTTATTATGCTTCAATATTTATTTTATTAGTTTGAGCTATATTTTTATTAAGTATGTCTTTTCATTCTTTCATCTTCTTATCTCCATCCTTTCAATGGTTATTTTCAAATGCAGGGAAGCACTAATTTAGAATCTATTCAGATTATTAAAAAACCCGGAGGCTCGTTGAAGGATTCGTTCTTAGATGAAGGGTAATATTGCTGAAAAGTTGGACTATTTCGCAGTTTGCAAAAAGGAATTCTTCAACTTGTTGTTGAATCCTTATTATCTTCATTATATTGAGTTGCACAAGCTGTTTCCTAAAAACTTGTGCAGAGTCGTGCTCATAGAAAAAATGATTATCAAATTCTGCAATTTCCTCTGTAACGAAGGATTTTTTGATAGTAATCTTGTTTTTTTTTATTCTAAGCATTGCTTAACATTGCATTGCTGTGGCAAAGTGTAAGCTATCTTACTTGAATTCATAATTTTTGTTAGATTCATTCTTGACAAGAAAATCGGTATTGGACAACCTAAACGGATTGAGAATGCAAAGATACTGGTGGCCAACACTGCCATGGATACAGACAAAGTGAAGATATATGGTGCACGTGTTCGTGTTGATTCTATGGCTAGAGTTGCTCAGATTGAAACAGCTGAGAAAGAAAAAATGAGAGAAAAGGTGCAGAAGATAATAGGTCATGGTATCAACTGTTTTGTTAACAGGCAGTTGATTTACAATTTTCCAGAGGAGCTCTTTGCTGATGCGGGGATATTGGCTATTGAGCATGCTGATTTTGATGGTATTGAGCGTCTGGCTCTGGTAACTGGTGGTGAAATTGCATCAACTTTTGACAATCCCGAGTCTGTTAAGCTTGGGCATTGTGACCTTATTGAGGAGATTATGATTGGCGAGGATAAACTGATTCATTTCTCTGGTGTTGCTATGGGGCAGGCCTGTACAATAGTTCTGAGAGGTGCCAGGTACATTTTATTCTTTTGTTATTACAAAATTTCTTTTCAGTGTTTTTTTACAGAGTTAGGCAATTTAATATTGATAACATGCTACATCAAATTTTGTCAGCTGAAGTTTTGATATTTTGGCAATACGGTTTGTTTGTAATGTTCTGCATCTATCAACCATGACCAGAATCATTAACTATTTGTAGTGGATTATAATCTTATGCTGTTTCCGTGATGACTTACTGAAATTTCACACCTAGAATTGTACAGCACATTGATTTAACTACCAAGTGCTGGATTTCTGAATGTTACTTGCTTTATTTGCGTGTCTTAATCTCTTAATGTCATCACACTGAATTTATGCCTTTATGTAGTGCTGGTCAAATGTTATATTTCAGTCAGTGCATTGTTAGGTGGACATGCTTAGGAGCTTTTTCTTTGTCTGAATAGGCCTTTTTTTAAGCAAACTAGAACAAATGTTTGTATGTGCAACTTTAAGTCTGATGCATCTGCTTTTTCGGCAGCCACCATGTTCTTGATGAGGCTGAGAGGTCATTGCATGATGCCCTGTGTGTGCTATCACAGACTGTAAATGACAGCAGAGTGTTGCTTGGAGGTGGGTGGCCGGAGATGGTGATGGCAAAGGAAGTGGATGCGTTGGCTAAGAAAACTCCTGGAAAGAGGTCTCTTGCTATTGAGGCATTCTCCCGTGCACTCTTGGCTATTCCAACAATCATTGCTGATAATGCTGGTTTGGACAGTGCTGAGTTGATTTCTCAGCTCCGTGCAGAGCATCAGAAGGAGGGCTGTACTGCAGGAATTGATGTTATTTCTGGTTCTGTAAGTATTGAAACCAAGAGTTTGGTGAATTTGTTGAGTGATTATCATGATGTATGAAGTGTACTCTTGTCAGAAGAGTTATTTCATTTTGTAATGTAATGTTTTATTGTCATCTTTATTTATATTGGTAGCTGATCGTTTTTAATTTTCACTGGTCATATACTGATTTCTGGTTCAGGATTAAGGGCTTTTAGGGTCATATACTGGTTTTTGGTGTTTAGTTTGATGTATCTTATCGAAATATAAAATGTGTATATGTTCATGGAGGGTATGTGCCTAATGCCAGGTAATTTAAGACCTGTCATTAATGAGTGTGTTCAAGTTTAACATATTAGTAAGAGCAGGATTTTACGAGGGTTTATGTATAGTATAGTTGTAGTGTCTGCATTTCTGTTCTACTTTTACCTATGTTTATGTTTTTGTGGAAGGTTGGAGACATGGCTGAAAGGGGTATATGCGAAGCATTCAAAGTGAAACAAGCTGTATTGCTATCTTCAACAGAGGCAGCTGAGATGATCCTCAGAGTTGACGAAATCATCACGTGTGCTCCAAGGAGAAGAGAAGATAGAATGTAAAATATGGCGAAGGTACCTTGGCATTTTTAGGTGTACCATTAGCGAGTGCTGTTATATTGATATGGTGGTTGTGATTGAAAAAACTGGTTGTAATGCTAAAAGTTTGTTAGGTAAATTTTTGATTTGTTTTTTTGTAACCCAGTTTCATGCCAGTGGATTGGGGGTGGGTGGTAGGGTCAGGTTGGATAAATTTTACGTAATTTATTCCTGCCCTGCACTTAGAATTAATTATGTTTATTTGAATTTAAGAACACTATCTTTCATTTTTCAACGAAGTTATCTTTTAAGATTTTTCCTTTAACGAAGATATCTTTTAAGATTTTTCCTTTAACTTGAGTCTTCAGAGATACACCACTGCTTGCAAAAAAATTATAGACAATATTCATTGTATTCTGCCTAACACTTAACCAATAAAATTGAAACTGGTTTTACATTTGCTTATGCGAGTTTATTACTATTAAAAAGAGACATGGATGGCTTTTATTTTAGATATAGTGATTTCAGCGAATGGGCAATGCTACAGAAATCAGAGTAACCTTTCAAGGGTTGGGTGAATTTTCCGGTGGACATTCCAAACAAAATGGGTCGCTGTAAACCAGTTTTGAGAAAGATGATAAATCAGTTAAAACTATAAGAAAATCTAGTTGAGGTAAGAAAAAAAAAAATAATACTAAATCTTTCAAAACAAATAATTTATAAAAAACACTTACGGATTTTAAAGTTTTTCTTTTTGGAATGAAAGTTATTTAATGATAAATCTTGCTAAGAAATTTGATTATTCAGTTTAAGTTTCTTACTGTTGCATTGGTTTAATTTTCCCATCTATATATTTACTTTGTTTTTATAATGTTTTCTGTTTTCTTGTTTTTTTAATAAAATTTTCACATACTATGAACTTCTTTGAAAAAAAAAAACAAAAAAAGATAGCAAAAAGATAGAAAAATAAAAAGAGAGAGCTCAATCCATTTTTTTAATACCCTCATACATTATTTTTCTTTTACACATCATTTACAATACCCACACCCTCCATTTTCTTTTTACACCTACTTTTCAATGGACATATAGACTAACACATTATTTTGTCACTATCTAACTGTTGCTCCCTCCACCACCATCCTATACTTCCTTTACCTCTCCACACTATTTTAAATACAATTATATCCTTAAGTTAAAAAATTTTTTACTTTTACCCTATTTTAAATAATTTGAAACCCTAATTTTACTTTCCCGGCACCCATCCACAAAACTCTCTTCTCTTTTCCCCATTTCCGTTTCACCTCCCCACCTCCCGCATTTCCATTCCTTTTTCTTCCTAGTTTTTTTTTTTGGTTTGAAAGCTTTCATTGCAGCCGTGGTGTGAAGGAGTGTCGTCGCCATGGTGTGGAGGAACATCGAGGAGCGTCTAGAGCATCAACCAACGTGAGGAAGTATACATCAACAGAGGTGACATCCTTCAACGGATGTCCCATAATAAAACAAACCCTAAAATAAAAAAACGTAACCTTTAAACGGAGGTGACATCCTTCAACGGATGTCAACATCCGTTTAAGGTAAAACGGATGTTGACATCCGTTTTTCCTTAAACGGATGTTGACATCCGTTGAAGGATGTCACCTCCGTTTAAAGGTTACGTTTTTTATTTTAGGGTTTTATTTCAAGGTTTATTCGAATACACACTTGGAGGAAGCATGGCACACACTGCACCACAAGAGCGACACTGCACCACGAGAGGGAGACTGCTTGATAATTCTTTCTACCACCACCAACCTTTGCAACTTGTAGTATCTCACAATGACGAAAGAAAGAGAGGAAGAAATATAATGTTAAAATGAAAGAAAAGTATTTTACTCATGTACGAGACTAGAATAAGTTATTAGTGAAATAGGTTGTGAATGAGTAAAATTAAAAAATAATAACCTTAAAAATAAAATTTTACTGAGGGGCAGAATAGTAAAGGGGATGTGGAGGGAGAAATGTGTGGTGGTGGAGGGAGCAACACCCGTGACCCTATTCCATTTTATTTTCATACCCCTCTTTAATGGGCTAGTAAGCCCAATACGTTTCTTTATTATACCAATCTTATTTCTTTTCCGCACTTTCCTTTTTTATGGACCAGAAATTCAATGTTGTTTTTTCATATCTGCACTCCGATTCCATACCCTTTGCACCCCTCAAAATCCTTTCCACTTACAACTCGACATATGATTTGAGAGTTTTCATTTTGTTATCAGGGACTGCATAAAAATGGTTTTAGTCAATGAATAGCTCACAAGGTTTGGCACCATCGAAAAAATTGCTAGATATTATTAAATAACGTTTATCATCATCACCTGATTCTAGAATTTATTTCTTTTTTCGAGCACCCACATACTCATTTTTCACATTCAGAAATTTATTCCAAATACACATGTTAAGGACATCGAGGAAATCAAATCAAAGAAGCAACCGTCGCATTGTTATGCAAAAGGTGGGATCGAAAGGAGAAATTAATCAAAGAGCGCTGTTTAAACATGGAAAAGAATTTGATGAAGATAAAAAGACATCGAACGAGGCTAAATCGAAATAGAGAAAAACACGAGAAAAGTAATTGAAATAGAGATTTAAAATTAATTTGAGAGGGAGGTTATGTGCAATCATTCTTGTAAAACATGGAGGTAAATAAGACATCTGACACAATGTTAATAGTTTTAGGATAATTACTCTAATTTAAGTATTTTTATTTTATTTTATTATGTCAAGTAAAATAAAAAAAGGGAAAATATAAATAGATATATAAAATATAAACATAGGATGACAAACAATTTCACCCATTCTAAGAATGCTGCGTAGAAGAAGAAATGAAAAATTTATTGTTGATGGAAACAATGAGTCATCATTTTCATTGATTTTCTTTACCAGTTCTTATTTTATTCTTGGTAATTATTTTACTGCAAATTATATTCCTCCAAACCCTTCATCACCATTATTTTCTTTATATATCCTTTTTCTCCCTAGTCTTTTATTTTGATTCTCCATTATTCCATCTTCAACAATAAAAATATAAAAAAATATGATTCTTCGAAAGAAATGCATGAATTGTTTATTTAATTCAATATCAGTGAGAGTCTACTGATTTAAAGATTTTGTGATTTTGGTTTACAATATAAGTAAATTATTTGTGAAATTTATTATGAGAGTGGATGCATAAGCACTTAAAGACTTAAAAATCAAATTTAAACATATTAAGTTTTCTAGCCCATTATAAATGAAATCACGTCGAGTAAACTAGATTTATTTGAAATCTTAATCCTCGAAAAACAAATTGAAACACCTGATGGGACCACTTATGTTTGAATTACCATTTACAAATGGTTAGTTTTGAGAGAACTATTACAAACGAAAAACATTGATGCTTTGAAGAGATTTTGATGATGATGCACTTGAAGAAACATCTACATACATTGTTAAAAACATTCTTTGTAGAAACAATTGTATAAGGCTTTAACTTTCAATTGTAAGCATTTAAATGTTATGTAACTACTCTTAAAGTATACTTTTCTCTCAATAATAATCCATTATCACGTGAGGTAATCAATTATCATTAGTAAAATTAAAAAATGCTTCATCTCGACAATAATTTATAATCACTAAGGATAATTGATTATCTCTGAAATTTATAATTGTCTAGGGTTCGACAATAATCAATTATCACTAAGGATAATTGACTATCACGTTTTTCAAAATTCATAATGACCTAAAATAATGATTATCACTTTTGATAATCGATTATATCTAGCAGTTGGGAGTTGTCTTTTCATTTTCTGACCCTTGGCCTATAAATAGAAGTTTCCTAAACTTTTTGAAGGTAACCTAAACTATTGAGAGTACAAAATTGGTTATGAGGAAACTCTTGCGTTTAAGTGATGATCAAAGTCTTGAAGAAGGAGAATCTTGTTGTTAGTGTGTCTACGGTTCAAGCGATTCTCTATCAAGTTGTTCAAGCTGATGATCATTCCCTCGTGTGTTGAAGGAAGGTGTATTCTTAGTGTTTATTTGTTTATTCATCTTGTAACCTCAAACTGAATTTAGTAAAAGTTAATCACTCATTTTATAGTGATTAACAACTAGACCTATAATCTTTTGATTGGATCCAGTATAAAAATCACCTGTGTGATTTTTCTTATCTCTGCATCTCTTTCATTCAATATGTTCGAAGAAATTTCTAAAAGGGAAAACGATAATTTTTAATAGAACCAATTCACCCCTCTCCTCTTGGTTTTGTGTCCGTTTACACGTTCTTAAACATTCCACTGTGTGATACTAATTCCTACAATTGGTTTTGTGTCCGTTTACACGTTCTTAAACATTCCATTGTGTGATACTAATTCCTACAATTGGTATCAGAGCTTGCTTTGATAGTTTTTCAAAATTTTTGAAAATGGTTGAACAAAATCAAGTGTATGCTGAAGGTGCTTCCATCAACAAACCACCCATTTTTACCGGTGGTAACTATGCTTTCTAGAAAGTTAGAATGAAAATTTTTATGGGTATGTTGACAGAAGCATATGGGAAGCTGTGGAAAATGGTCCTATAATTTGTACTCAAATTATTGATGGTGTTGAACAAGAAAAACCATATTTATCTTGGAATGATGAGGAAAATAGAGAGCTCCATTTGATATTAAAGCTCGTAACATTATTTCTTCTACTGTTGTGCTTGATGAGTTTTATAGAATCTCTATGTGTAAGACAGTCCAGGAAATGTGGGAAGTTCTTCATGTAACTCACGAAGGTACATATGATGTCAAACGGGCAAGAAAGAACACGTTAATTCAGGAGTGTGAAATGTTCAGAATGTAGTCTAAAGAAACAATAGCATAGGTGCAAAAGCGTTTTACTCACATTGTCAACCACCTCATAGGACTAGGTAAAACATTTGATACTAATGAACTTAATGTCAAAATTTTGAAAACATGACTCAAATGTTTCTCCTTAGAACTCTAGTTCTCACAATATGCTTTAACTACACAAAGAAAAAGCCTATTAGAGATTTGAGAAAATTCTCATAATTATAAACAAATAGAGATTCACCTTGAGCTATTTTGAGTCACATGCATTGGACCGGAGACCAGATACAACTCAAAATACTATAAAAAAAGGTGTAAATATTGAACTTTCTTTGTTTTTAACTATAATTGCTTGGATGCGTAAAGCTCTCTACTAGTATCCTTTTTACAGTCTTTGATTTTCAAACAAATGGTAGATTAAGTTAGAGATTTAGAGAAAAAGGTAGAGAGAAGTTTTAGAAGTTATAGAGAGAAGGTGGTTTTTACAACTCTTTATTTTTTTTAATTATATCATTAGTAAATATTACAATCTTATCCTCTTTTTCCTCCCCCTCCTCATCGCCTGTTGTTACATCATTGGTCGCCTTCAAATTTTCCTCTTTTACTCCCTCCTCTTCTTCCTCTTTGTTCTACTCTTCTTCTTCCTCCTCCTCCTCCTCCTTTTTTTCATACTTATATTGCTATCAACTTCACTTTCATCGTCACTTTCGTGATATAAACATGTCATGATCACCATTGATGTTTCCTCATCCGACTCTTCCTCCTTATCATTATTATTCTTCTCTTTATCTTCTATTCAATATCCAAATAATTTATAACAATTATCTCATTAGATTATTAATAGATTTATTAACAAATTTAAAAAAATTAAATTATCGAAGGATTCACTAACAAATTTTAAAAAAGTTCAATTATTGACAAATTTTAAAAATAAATTATTACTAATAAATTTTCTACGACATGTCCGACACAGAAACTTGAACACCTATTACAAATTATAATTCACTGGTAGATTTCAAAAACTATAAATTATTGGTAGATTTCAAAAACGGAATAATCAATTACCAATAAATATTTTGATCACAAATCTAATATATCCGCCTATCAATCTGATTCATCAACTTATCAAAATATTTTTTTTATGAGTAAACTTTTGTGGACAATTTAATTTTTTCTTAAAGTATTTATATTGAAATAATTCTCATAAGTACTCTATTAAAATTTTATACATTTATGAAATTTTTTAATTCTTCTCTTAAAGCTATTAAATTCTAAGAAATATTTATAAGAGAAAATTTTACAAAATATGAATATTTTAGTAATCATGTAACTGAAGTATCAATAATTATGAATTTAGTGATAATAAAACGTTAGACATGATATTTATTATTAAGACAAAAATGAATGAAAATGAGAGAATATTTATTGAAGAATATATAGTCCAAATGAAAAGATTTATGATTTGATTAATTCAATTTTTATCATAAGACAGTTGATATAACCGTAGTAGTATGTAACTTGACCTACTTATCTTCTATGGTAGAATTGTTGTAAAATAATTTATCGATTGGCCTTCTGAAAATCAAATATATGTGAGTTTGATTGCAATAACAATAGTGCCAAAATCTATAATCTATGACTAATTAATAATTATGGTGCATCTCTTTCTATTACATAATGTAATATTGCATCCGTAATAATTTAAAAGTAATTTGACCAATCAATTCTTTGATATTTTCTTTTAGCAGTAATCCATCAATCAACCAATCTTGACTATAAAGTAATTAATCTAACACACATTATTACAAAACAATAAAGAATATTTAAAGTAAATATTTCTTTGAACTGATTATTTAAGAAATATTTAGTCAGATTAAAGAAATGATTTTTTACACAAGATTTAACTAATTAATTGGGTGATGTTTAGTGTAAGTTAAGTTCTTTGAGACGTGTTTAATTTACATAGATAAAAATATAAATAATTAAATTAAAAACTGGGAGTCCATCTTATGAAGAAACATTTCTTAATCTAATTTGTCACTTGATAATGACCATCTTATCATCTCTTAATATTGACAACGTGAAAGGTTTCAAACTAATGTCTTAATTATCCATTGTTGATAATTAATGAGCATTTTTCGTGGATGACATGAAGAAGAAAAAAAGTGTATAATGAGATATAGAAAAAGTATGTCGTACCATGGTGTTTTTTCTTTTTAATTTCTTTAATAAAATATTCATGTAATAATAATGATGTAACTTATGATATAGAAGAAATAACACAAATATAGTAGATAAGAGAAGTATAAAAGTAATATCATGGATTTTGACAAAATATCTTGAGAGAAACAAATAATATATCTAAAACTTATATGTATTATCATTCTAACTAATAAAATAAATTTGAGAGTACATAATTTAATATAATTATAAATTATGAATAAACCTACATATATATTTAAAATACTATTATTTGTTCTTTCACATTCTTATATTTATAATAATTAAATTAGAATTAAAATTTAACAGACATAATTACTAAAAGAAAAATATTATAAATAAACTATATTTATAAACTGGTTATAAAAAATAAATAATAAATAATTTCATTTCATATTCCTTATGTAACATTTAAAAAACAATTTATAATATCATATTTTCTATATATAATATATATAATCATATTATTTGATAAAATTCATAAATATTTTATTATTTTCTTAAAATAATATAAGACTAAAATAAAAAATTAATTAATTAATTAAAAAATAATAATTAATATTAATTAATTAAAAATAACATTATTATATAAAAAAAAGATAAAACATAATTCTTTATATATATATATATATATATATATATATATATATATATATATATATATATATATATATATATATATATATAATATAATATAAAGACCCGATCAAGGTTCAAGTTAGGGATGCAAAAAATCTGCGTCCACGGATATCCGTGAATAAAACCCGCGACAGATAGTTAATACCCGTGGATATTTACTACTCGCGGGTAGCAGATATTTTAATACCCGCTTATAAACGGGTCGGGTACGCGGGTATTATACTATGCGTACCTGCGCTATCTCCAAAAAATAAAAATAAAAATTTAATTTATATTTGATTAAGTTAAATTTAATTAAAATTAAAATTAATTTAAATTTTATAAAGTTAAATTTAATTAAAATTATATTTTAATTTTAATTTAATTTAATTTATATTATATTTTATATCTATTTTTTAATTTTATTTAAATTTTATTTTAATAATTTATAAAAATATATTTTTTTAAATATTTGCAGGTATCCACGGGTATCCGTGAGTTTTAAAATATCCGTGGATATTTTTTTAATGGGTATCCGTGCGGGTAACGGGTGAATTTTTTCTATTGGGTCGGATTGCGGATAGGCATTATCTGTGTCCCATCCGATCCGTTACCATCCCTAATTCAGGTAAAACTATTGCTTTATGTCTTAAAAAAATCTCAAATACTTTGAAAACAAAAAGTTTTAGAATTTTTTTATTTAATATTAATTGCTTTAATTCTCCGAGAAAAAAAACTTAAATACTTTTTAATATTAATTGTTTTAGGTCTTTAAGTAAAAAAATTCTCAAAATATTAAAAAAATAAATTTTAAACAAAATTACGAAACATCTTAACATAATATAAATTGTTTTATTAATAAATACAAATTTGTTACAAGTTTTCTAAATTATTACCTCTGTGCATAGATTGATAATTTTTTTATTTTTTATTATAATTAATTTTAAACCTAAAGTACGTGAGTTATAAAATAAATTAAAAATGTTCTTATTTTATTTAATTATATTATTTAGATAAAATTTTAGAAAATTTGGAGGACGAAAGTGATGAGGTCTTTAATCATCCGCCACTAGTATAAAGTAGCTTATGAAATTAAATGAATAATGTTTAACACAATGCTAAAACTCAACAAGGTTAATGCTGCAGTTAGGTAAGATGTTAGGCTCTCAAAAGTGATGGATATCCAATTTTTTTGACTTCACTTTGTAATGACATTGAAATAACTCATATCACCTTCTCACACTTTAAAAATGTGATTTGTGATTTTTATTGTCATATAATTTTTAAATTAATTTCTACTTAATTTTTTTTCTAATTAAAACAGGTATTTTATTTTTTAAATTTAGACTTAGTGATAAACTTAAACAGAATATAATTCTTATTTTATTTTTAAGCAGCAGTTATTTTAAAAAAATTAACATGTAAAATAAATCTTCTAGAATAGAATAAAAGATACAAAAATAATAAAAGACTAAATTAAACTCAAATTTATACAGAAAAAACTAAATCAAATCTATTTCTAAAAAAATAAGACAGTTAATAAAAGTAAAATGCTCCATAAATGCCACATATCAATGAACGAATATTCTCACTAAAATGTGCACAATGGTTCTTATTTGTATAAGAAAAAACATGCATACCCCTAATTTCTCAGTTCGTTCTCAAAACATTCAAATAAGCCAGTACAACAAAAAATTAAAATTAACGATAAGAAAATTACGTTAATAATTGCAAAAATTTGTCGATAAAGTTATTGACAATTTAAACATTACACTCACAACATGATTGTTTTATTAAAAAAATTAAAAATAAAAATAAAAAGAACAAAATAATAGAGACCATACTATGGTAAAAATACATAGTATACATAGACAAAACATACTTATTATGAACAAACTAAGTAAATATATAGATGAAAAATAGTAAATATATAGATGAAACTAAACCTCAATAATAAAATTCTCCACTCTATTAAGAGATTTATCATTAACTAATCCACTTAAAATTCACAAAAGCCTTTAAAACTATTATATTTTTAGAAATCTTTATTTTGCAAGATTTAATATTAACTTTTTTTACCAACAAAGTTTTCTTATAATTTGAGTTGACTTCTCATCTCCACAAAATTAGAATATTCTCTTTTATTAAGCATATTAGTTTATTAAAGGTTTTTTTTTTTCAAAACGAACTTCCTTAAATGTCAAAAAATTAAGAAGTGTCTCAAAACTATAATTATATTATTTCTATAATGATTTTTTTATAATACTAATCGATAGGGTCTCATTGTTAAATGATACAAGATCTCATACATTTGAACCCATTGTTGTGGACCCAAATCCATTACTATGTGACATTTTCTTTTCCAAGTGAAATCCCCTATTATATGAAAGAGTACAAAAGTGTTTTCATTGTTGTAGAATAAGAAACCTTCATACCTTAATGCATGTATTGAATTTATTCGGAGCTATTAGAGCTAAATATACTTTTTAGGAAATATGAGTCGAAGTAATAACAAGAATATTTCTAGTGGAACATCTTTCACAATATTCAGAGATATAGTTCACTAAAAGACCGAGAGATAAGTACTTTGACTCATTCACATCCAGATCATGAATGTTAGGAATCTCTGTTATGCAAGAAGACATTGGTTTTGCTAATTTGAAGTGAAAGGTTATATAAAATTGATATATTTTTGGCATCATATCCATAAATAGCGTATTCATCATAGGTAGAAGCTCTAACTACATATCAAGGCCACAATCGGTATAGTCACTATCATCAATGTCATCAATAAGAAAAACTTTAAGCTTGTTATCTAGGAACTTGTTTAGAATTAGTGTAACTAAAGGAACATAGGAGTTTGTCGCTAAGTATTTAACCAAATAGGATTGTCTAGTTCCTATCGAACCTATCACTAAAATACCCCTACTAGGGTGAGGTAGGGCTAAACTAAGCGAAAAAGGTTTTTCATGAGATGAGAAATGAAAACTATTAGCCCCCAGAAAGTTTATGAATAAGTAATTGTCCAATAATTAACAAGGAATATACATCTTTCTACTAAACATGATGTATTGAATTCATAAATCATTAGATACTTTTTTTGAATGTCAACTAAGTATTGTAAGTAAATTGCTCCCGGTTGTTCACTTATTTGATAACCAGAATTATTGTTTGATAAAGGATCACTATGAGTACGACTTAATAGAATTTGATTAATCATTTTTGTTGTTGTTAAGGTACCAAGAATTATTTTTCCTTATCATCAATTGAATCAGACCTATAATTCTATTTGATCATCAATCCAATCACCATTCACGTTTTTATTTTTCTTATCAAGGAATAAATTGTTTACTTGGATGTCTTGTATTTCTCGAAAAAACAATTCGATTAATAAGAATTGGTATAATACTTATGAGATCGATGAGATTCCAATATTGATTCTTAGAACATATGAATTTGACCCCATAAGTGGGGGACCACCATAACATGTTGCTACCAAAGCAAAACTCTATATTTCTTCTAGAGAATCCCGTAATTGTTCTAAAGCAACAAAGATTCTTTAACTAGAAGGAATCCAATTTAGATGTAAGATACTTATTCAGAAGTTTTCGCAACTTAATCATGTATGGTATAATCATAAAAGATTTTACCTTTTTGAACTTTGTCTATAACTCACTATAGACTCGAAAAATAAAGAGAAGATGTGTACGAATGAGTTATCCAACAACAAGGAGAAGGAAAATGATTGAATAGAATAACTCTTAAACATTTTGCGATTTGAGATATGTCGATATCAATAGTAACTTATTATTTCGATGAGTCATTTCTTCAAACAAAAGAAGATTATGAGAATTAGAGTTGTCAAAACGGGTAACCCGGCTTGACTCACCACAGGTTGGTCACTTAGTGAGTCAACCCAACTTGGCTTACTTATTAGCAAGCTGAAAAAATTCGAACCCGGCCCGACCCACCACGGGTTGGTGGGTTAAACGGGTTGTCTCTTTGACTCATTTAATTATAAGTTTTTTTAAAAATAAAAAAAATTAATTTTTTTAATTCAAATCTAAATAAACGTCGCATTAAAATGATGTTAAACTCCTAAGACAATTCAAAATAAAAAAAAATCATACAATCCAAGCGTAATCCAAAAACATGTACAAAAGGCGAACAATTATAATATTGATAATTTTTAATATTGATAATTTTTGTATCACTTGTCCATCTATAATATTAGAGTCCTAAATAGATAAATCTATAATATTTTTCTCTTTTGAAACATCTTCTTCTTTATCACCATCTACAATATAATAAAAAAATACTAACTAATAATATTGAAACACAAAATAATAAATAATTAAATTAAATTAGGTGAATTGGTGAGTCAACTCGGCTCATCACGGGTTTAATCCGCGGTGAGTCGGGTTCTAAGTGGAGCCGGGTTGAAAACTAACCTGCATAAAAAAATTACATTTTTTTCAAACCTAACCCAACTCAAATCCGTGGTGAGCCGGGTTAGTTCGCGGGTTATAACCCATTTTGACAACACTAATGGAAACAATTACTCGTAATCTCACTTATCATATTCCATTATGGAAATGAAATCTCATAAATTCGCCATACTATATTTGACATATGCATAATATCATGAAAAATGGATACAAATTTTTGACTGCTACTTAGTATCCACAATAATTGTGAAAAAATATCTAAAAGTATGAAATTTAGATATTTTTACTCCATCAAGGTGAGGAACCATGATATATATATATATATATATTTGGAATAGATTCCATTTTGAGAAAGTTGAAAAAACACTATCTTGCTGAAAGATTCTATACATGTAGTTTTTCTTAAGGTCCTTTTTTAGACAAGAACTTCTTTTTTTCCTTTTTTGGGATGATAAGTATTTCTCATAACATGAAGTGTGAATCCAACCCATGTTTGAATTGAAATTGAAATACTGATAAAGGAGGCTGGTAAGTGGTTTTTTCAAAATGGACTATTTATCCCTCTGTTAGAAGTGTTCCAAAAATGTCCATGATTGAGTAAATAGCTTCACAAATGAATGAATCGTATCAAAATGGAAAATGAAAAGACTTGTAGAAGTTATACCCTTCATCGTCACTTTGCAAAAATCATTAGGTATCAATCTGTTAGATACCTATAACTCGATTGGTGAAATAA
This sequence comes from Vigna angularis, assembly GCF_016808095.1. Classification (NCBI taxonomy): domain Eukaryota; kingdom Viridiplantae; phylum Streptophyta; class Magnoliopsida; order Fabales; family Fabaceae; genus Vigna; species Vigna angularis. The sequence continues at coordinate 32,232,002 of NC_068974.1, read as the reverse complement.
CATCTCTCCTAAAAAACAAGTTTTTTTTATCATTGCATAAATAAAAGATTTTGTTGCGAATGGACAAGATTTCGAGGAATTATCCATGTGTAAAATCATAATTATTGATACGAGCATTTTCCACAAAAAAGAATCTTTTGTTATCATAGAAGCATAAACGATATTGATTATTCAAGAATCGAAGTTGATTTACTTTATAAAATATCAATGAGCTTTTATGAAAAGGATTCACGGGATTCAACCAATTATCAGGATCGTGGAATATCATTGAGAAATAAGAATCCGTGTTATCGAAAAATTTCCTACTATTCTTTTCTGTATGGAATGAGTCAATCATCCACTTTGGTATCTTAATGAACAAAAATGGTGATATTGTTCCTTCATTGATCAAGAATTTTGATTTTTGGGAAGTATCTTGGTCATCCAATAATAAGGTGATGACAATCCCCTAGTTAGGATGAACCAAATCTAGAGGAGAGCCAATAAAAGTGGTCATGGAAGTAGTTTGTGAAAATGATGATGGGTGAAGGATGACTAAGTGTCTCGACCATGGATAATTTTATGGTGTTAGATGGTATGTCTAATAGTTCTTTAAGAGAGGTTAGACCAACTCTTATAAAAGGTAGTTAAAGAAAATCACTTGAATTGCTTTAATTTAGGAAGACCTTACAATAGTATTACAGCACAGTATAACTTATTTGATCATACAAATGATTTTTTTCAGTAGACCAACAAAATAAACTTCTTTTAACAAATTTACACCAAAATCATACATGACAAAGATTTAAACATGTAAGCAAGCCCAATCACATGCCCAGCCACACAAAAATCTGCACGCGGGACCTTAAACTGCTCCAGCCGCAACAAATCTACACGCATGAATGAATGACCAAGCAATCCAACCACCCTAAAACTGCCCCAACCACAAATCCAACGCGGACGGCACCCAACAAAACATCCACTGTATTTTTCCGACAGCTTTCATTTCATATTGATGGATGTTTATGTTTTCATATTATAAAAACTTCAAGAAAAACATATAAGCACAATAACATTTATTTATATAATTCTACTAAAATATCTTCATATTTCACATTTTGGAATTAAGGCATTGCTAATAACTTGTTCTAGTACTTTTTATAATACTCAATTGATTAAGTCATTGGGATATTAAAGAGAATATAATTAATATAACTAGTAGTCTTAAATTTCTATTTTACAAAAGTTATTTCAAAAACATTTATACTAAAATTCATTTAATTGAATTAAGAGGATTATATTATTATTTTTTAAGTTGGAGATCAAAACGTATAAAAGTGTATGACAGAAAAATTCTAATTTATGAGCTCTGTTTCTGGTGAAATGGGAGGAGGATGACCGTATGAAGAGTTCCTGTCAGTCGAGCATCCTGCTTCCTCCTTGCTCCAATTAACCAATCGGTGTATGGGGGGTGACCTACAGAAAACATTCTCAAGTCAGAATTTGTCTCTGTATCTCTATAGTAATTTAATAATGAGTCAAAGTAAGTTTGCATCGACATTAAACCCATATTTATAGAGTTTATAAAAATCTGACCAATTAATTTACCTCTTAATGATCATTAATGCAAATCTTAACCGCTTAACAGTAGCCGTTGTGACATTAACTGCGTTTTAATTCTGCTCAATGGTTGTCGGGATCGAGCGGTCCTGAGATGCTTTCTTGCACCGTCAATAGCTCGATCCTTTCCACTCAGCTTAGTAAATCCATAGTAACAAGCTCTTAAAATTATTTATATAAAAAATAAATTCAATAACCATATGCAAATTGTTTCATTGCTTCAAATCGTCTCCATGCCTCAGCTGTCAACACATTTAGTGCATAGTACGTTGATGACCAAGACAAGACTTTAATCCATTTCGATGGCATTAACCATCCTTTCTATTTTTGTCAATAAGTCACTTTCTATCAACAAAGCTTTCATTTCACATCGATGGATATTAATGTTTTCATATTATAAAAAAAAAATTCAAGAAAAACATATAAGCACAATAATATTCTTTTATATATAATTTTACTAAAATATCTCCATGTTTCATTTTGGTATTAATGCACTCCCAATAACCTGTTCTAGTATTTTTTTATAATACCCAATTAATTAATTCATTACGATATTAAAGAAATTAATTAATTTACCTATTAATCTTAAAATTCTATTTTTTTATACAAATTATTCCATAAACATTTATATTTGGAAGATTTTATAAAAGGTGCTACACGGTTCGCGACATTTTCAGTTTCTAAGAAGAGACTAAACTTTTGTTTTTCAAATAAACTATACAATAATAAATAAAAAAACTACCCCTTTTAAATCTACATTCAATTGGTTTTATAATAAAATATTATATTAACATAATAAAAATAAATAAAAATAAAATATTATAATGAAATAAATAAAAAATTGAAACTTGAGTGTAAGAGAAAAATGTTGAAGTCAAAGTAAGATCACCCTACAACACATTTGTGATGAATAAAAGTGCTAACTAATACTCTCCGACGTCGATTAAATAATTAAAAACAATATTTTTGGGTGAAATCGAAGGACCTTAAACCTTATAAGAAGTTCACAAATATTTTAGCACTTTCTGTATACTACTTATTTTTGGACTAGAGAGTGTTAAAAAAAGGTATAAAACTAAAAATAATATATATATATATATAATAAATACTTAATTAATATATATTATTTATTTTATATTTTTTGACATTGTAAAATCATTTTATGATGTGAAAAAAATATAAAAAATTTAATAGATATTAATTAGATGTTTATTATATATATATATATATATATTATTACGTTATTCTTAAAACATTTCCTATACACGTGGCAATGTCTAGCAAACCCTAACCCAGCACTTTCGCTATTTGTATTCTTCTGTCTATATATAGATAGTTATGGCAATTGGCAAAACCATGAGAAAGCTATACAACTCTTCAATGGAGTTTGAAAGTGTTCATTACTTTCTAGAGGGGAAAACCATTTTAGTTACGGGTGCAACGGGATTCCTAGCAAAACGTATTTCTTCTTCGAACTTGTAACATACTTTGTACAACAGAATTTATTATCAGTACAGTATGATTAATCTTTGTTAGTGTTAATGCAGTTTTGATGGAGAAGATATTAAGGGTTCAACCAAACATAAAAAAGTTATACCTTCTTCTAAGAGCAGGAAATTCAGAAGAAGCTGCACAACGGCTGCACCATGAGGTAGTCATTAATTACTTAACTTATCTTTATTCGTAATCATAACGTTAACTGAGCACATATGTATCAGGTTCTGTCGAAGGATTTGTTCAGGGTGCTACGAGGACAGTGGGGTGCAGATTTTGTCTCCTTCATATCTGAGAAGGTGTTGGCTGTTGGTGGCGATGTTTCCGTTGAGAACTTGGGAGTCAAAGACACAGAGCTCAGGGAAAAGTTGTGGGAAGAGACAGACACCATAATAAATTCTGCTGCTACTACCAAGTTTTATGAGAGGTTAATTACTTTTAAACTAAAGATAATGAATGCTTATAATGTCTAATACGTTCATTTTCAATATGTATAACTTTGTTGTTTTTTTTCCTACAGATTGGATGTTGCGATGGGGATTAATACGATGGGTGCTCTTCATGTTCTGAACTTTGCCAAGAACTGTAGTAAATTACAAATGCTTCTTCATGTATCTACAGGTACGTGTTTATAATAAGAAACGTGGAAAAGCTTTGATGATATTAACAGAATAAGTTTATCTTGTTCCCACATTAAACTAAGCATTCTTTTTTCTTTTCAGCTTACGTATGCGGTGAGGGCAAAGGACTTGTGGCAGAGAAACCTTTTCATATGGGTGAGACCCTAAATGGGTCCTCAAGATTGGACATCAACTTAGAAAAACTGTTAGCTGAAGAGAAATTGAAGGAACTTGAGGCAGAAAATGCCAGTGAAAAAACAATCTCATCGGTTATGAAAAACCTTGGAACTATAAGGTGAGTTATTTCATTTTTCCTGTATTTTGGAAACCCTAAAATTTGGATGTTGAATGTTTGGCAATGATACATTTGAATTCAGGTCAAACTTACACGGATGGCCAAATGTGTATGCATTTACGAAAGCAATGGGGGAACAGATTTTGATGAACATGAAAGGTGATATACCATTGATCATTGCACGCCCCACCGTAATACTCAGCACTCACTCTGAACCATTTCCCGGTTGGATTGAAGGTGTCAGGTATATGTATTTCAAATAATTATGAGAATATTTAGAAAAACTATACATAAAAAATATTATTAAATGAGATTTGTATATATTATGAATCTTCTCTTTATCTTTTAGGTGTATGGTGAGAGAAATTCTTACACAGTTTAATTACGTGATGAATGCAGAACTATGGACCTCTTTGTTGCGATGTACGGTAAAGGAAAATTAAGAAGAAGCGTGGGTCGCCGGAGTACAATTATAGATGCGGCAAGTTATCAATTTATTCATTTTCTTTTTCTTTTTCTCTCATAATTTTTTATTTGGAAACTGAAGAATAAATTGAAGTGATTATGTATGCAGATACCAGCAGACATGGTGATAAACTCCATGATAGTAGCACTTGAGGCTTGTTCAAAGAGTTGTTCAAAGGCATTGATTTATCATATTGGTTCTTCACTGAGAAATCCATTCAGAATTTCTGATCTTGAGGACTTGGCCCATCAATACTTTACAAAACATCCTTTGACAGACATGTATGGAAAACCAGTGGCGAGTTCCAAGAAAGTTACGTGGATGTCTAGTGTGAGTTCATTTCACAGATACGTCAACATTCGATACATGCTAGCTCTCAAGGTTTGCACCTAATTGTTTCATGGACATTAACGCACTATGCTATTTTTGCACTTTCTAATTCAATTTTTTGTCTCTTATTTTGAAGGGAGTAAAGGTGATGAACAAAGTGTGCTGCTACGGTCACGAGGCTTTTTACAATGAAAGTAAAGAGAAAGTTAAAAAGATGGTGGGAATAATGAGACTTTATAAACCTTATCTCCTCTTTGAGGGAATGTAAGAAGAAAATATATACTCCTAAATTGATGTTCCAATTTCGGTTTTATGTATATATGATATGTTTTTTTGTGGATCGTCAATGACACAGCTTCGATGACAAGAACGCAGAAAATTTAAGGATGAGAAAAATGAAGGGAAAAGATGACGATGATGTTGGAAGATTTAACTTTGATCCCACAACTATTGATTGGACTCATTATATGTTAAACGCTCACATTCCTGGACTTGTGAAGTATGGTGTCAAGTAATTAGGTTGGATTTGTTCTTCAGTGCATCCTTCGTTTCTTTCATATCTTCTGTGATACTTGTTATTGTCAATAACTCAATGGGGAAGGAAAGAAATTGCTGCAGACATATACAAAAGCCTCATTCAAGGTTGTCGTTTTAGAGAAATGTTTCTATCCTAATAAATGTTTGTGCTAGCAAATGTACTTGAATCCTCTATCAGTCATATCTTCCTCTTCATCAAGTTCTTTATTCTCTTTCCTAATACAATATATGAATAATTTGTTCTCTGATCTTTTTAGTTTTTGTATACTTATTTTAGTCTCTTATTATTTTTAATTTTCTAAGCCTAAAAGTCCAATCTGTTTTCCATAAAAGCGTTTCTAATATATATAACTTTTGTCATTTTCTAACATCAAATCCACTTTCTTCTCGTCTTTGTGAATTATTTGACGTTTGAACCCTAACATGAATGAAATCTCATCAACTATCATTTATCACAGCAAAAAACCGTATAAATTATGACAAGTTATTAAACTGTCATTTTTTTCACATAAAATATGATTGTTTAAACCATATTTTTAAACGATGATAAGCAATAAAAATATTAATAAAAAATCATAATTTGTTGAAAACGAATCTATTGGTAATTTATAACTTTTGACTGATATTATGATTTATAGACAAATTATTGATAAAATTTAATTTATCGATAATTTACTTGTCTGTAAAATTTATTGAGAGAAATATTTCAAGAAATATCGACAACACATGAAATGTCAGTAAATTATTATCATTTACAAATACTTTTATTCGTATTAGGACGAATAAATTTGTAACATTACATACAAAAATATTTATCAATAACTTAAACACTTTAAAGATAAAAAAAATTAGTTGATAACCGAAAAATATACAATAAATACAGTAGGTTATATTCTCAGCAACTAAATAAATATGCCAATATTTATACACAAACAAAAAGACAATCCCAATACAAACCTGTCAATATTTCTATCTAAATAAAGACATACAATACTTGTCACTTACCACATACATATATTTCATAAATATAAGTAAATCCAATATCATAATATCAAATGAGGTAAATTATTCAACTTTTAATAATACATGTAAGTACATAATTATGAAAATTCTTTTGCTCTTGTTGTCATTGGTGTTCTAGTTACATAATTACAAACTGACACGTGACACTGAATTAACGTCATCAATACTATACTAACAAAAATAACCAAATTGCATTACATTTTTTAAAATAATGACTCAATTGAAACTACTTAAAATCTGATTACTGAATTGAGATTCTAATACAAATATAAAGATCATCCGAATATTTTAATTAATAATTAAATATTATGAAATATTCTTCAGTTATCCTGTTAACTATGATAAAACTTATTTATTTCGAAAAGCCACTATAAAAATTAATTTAAATATTTTTAATGTAAAACAAAATAGAATATATAGATTAAAAAAGTATTTGTATGCTATTTTAATATGGTACTATATTTTATATAATATATATTTTCACTCTCCTGTTCTACTTTTTGTCATGAAAAACATATTCGAAAATATCAATTTAAAGAGATGAGGCACCAATTTAACGAAACTCATTACCTGTTGTGATTACCGCATTCTTTCCAAGAACTAGTTTGAACATCATTGATAATTCAACCCTAACATTTGTTTCAACTATGGAAACCTAGGCATTTTAGAATGACCCACAATGATCACTTTTTACTACATATGCCTCCCACATTGCACATTAGTCCTCTTATTAATATGTTTCTCTCAGCCATAGATAAATGAATTTTTTCTTATCTTTAGGAAATAAGAAAGCCTGCTCGAGAGGAAATCATCAAATGTAAAAATTGACAACAAAAATTTCAATAATAAATAACAAAATATTTTTAATAAATAACAAATATCATTATAATAACATTCATTTGACTCTAATAACATCTCAAGTGAGTGGTATATAAGATCATGTTTACATATTATTAGTCTATACGAGATTTTTAATCATTATCTTTATATTTAATATTTGTATATAGACGAGAGAACCCCAAATGCTCTCATGTTTATATATTCATTTTGTCGACAAAAAAAAACATTTAACATAAATGCAATCCAAATGTAAAAGTAAATTACTCAATTCTAGTATTATGTTCCATTCTTATATCACAAACCAAACAATAAAAGTTTATTAAAACATTGTGCACCCATTTCAAAGCAGAAACTTCAAATATCAATCATTTCAATGCATACTTTACAAGACCAGGAATGTGTGTGTTCATCATGTAGTCTTCCCAATCGATGCTATTAGGGTCAAAGTCCAATCCATCAACCTCCATGTTATTACTTGTTGCTCTTCGTAAATTTTGTGTGTTTGAATCGTCGAAGCTGAAACCGAAAATTCGTATGAGAATGATGGTTATGAATCAAAGTAGTTCATGTATGATTTCTAGTAACCACAGACCAAGGAAAATACATACACGCCCTTAAAAAACAGGTATGGTTTGTACAGTTCAACCAGTCGTGTCACCCTTTTGATTTTTTTGTAGCTATCCTCGTAAACATCTCGAGAGCATTGACAAAACGCTTCGTTCACCAAATTTAACACCTAAATATAAACAAAGATTATCATGGAACCTTAAAACATTATTAATATATATATATGATTATAGTTTTTGCTTCATTCTTTAGTTAATCTTGGTATTCGACAAACCTTTAGTGGCAAACAATATCGGACTGTCATGAGAATGTCGAAAGCAACCCTACTTGATATCAAAGTTGGCTTGGAAACTGTTATTGGCTTTCCAATTTTGTTTCTGATTGGGAATTTAGTGAAATAACTATAGCTGAAATCACGAACATCGGCAATTCTGAATGGATTTCTTGACGATGAAGAAACGTGGTAGATGAAATTCTTTGGAGCTTCATTTGAACAAGCAACAATTGCTGTCATCATACAATTGACAACCATGTCCGCAGGTATCTGCACCATATAGCAGTTAGTATAAACAAAATCATGTTGTAAGTATGCTTATAACAAAGAAGAACATTGTTCACTTTATTTTACTCTTTAGATATCCAAAAATGTTTTGCATACAAACTTGTGCTTTTTAGACGCTGAATGATAAGTAGTCTAAACTTTTGGAGTTTTATTCTTCAAATAATCATGTATTTAGGTATATCCATTAATATAAGCAAAGTAAATTTAATATAGTTTAACTTACTGTATCCAAAATTGTCTTGGGATGACCAAGAAAGCTTGTTATTTTCCCTTGACCAAAGCTACATATTATGCTGTCCAGAGTTCTGTAAATACAAAATACATTCATTAACTTATAATTCCTCGTGAAGAACTTATATAGGTTTAACAAAATCTTCAACATAATGCAGTAAACTCTGTAAGTTTAACTTTAAGTTGAACTGATACATAATTAAGAGTTTATTTTGTTGTCTAGATGTTAGGTATTTCAAGTGAAGACATAAGAGAAATTCGACTATAGTTAATCATGAACAAGTTTATACCTTAAGCCTTCAATCCAACCAGGAAATGGGTCCTTAAAGGTACTGGTAACCATGGTGGGACGTATAATGATTAGTGGAACATTATCTTTGTGATGAACCACTTGCATCTCTCCCATTGCTTTTGTGAATGTGTATGTGTTTGGCCAACCATACAACTTTGCTCTGATACATCACAAAAAAATAATGTCATTTATAGATCAATGAATATATACAACAGAATAAGAATTTGATGTACCTTTCAATTCCGTAATCTTTCATTACATATCTGATTGTGTTTTCAGTAGCATTCTCTGATCGGAGTTCATCGATTTTCTTCTTCAACAAATTCATTTCTGCAGTGATGTCTAATTTCGAGGTCTCTTTCAGGGTCTGACCCATCTCAAAGGGTTTCTCTTGCACAATTGTTTTTCTATCCTTAATCTCTCCACACACATATGCTGACATATTCATTAATTCATACCAAAAGATGTATTACGAATGGAAATTAGCGTAATTTTTTAGTGAACAACGTTTTGTTAAATATAGTTAACTACAATTACCAGTTGATGTATGCACAAAAGCCTTTATCTGGCGACAATTCTTTGCGAAGTTTAAGACATGTAAGGCACCCATTGTATTTCCACCCATTAAGATGTCAAATCTGTGGACAAATAACAATGAATCCAAATGTCGAATTTATTGGAGAAGCAAAAGTTGTCGATTATTCCTACTAGATAATGTACCTTTCGTCAAATTTAGTAGATGCTGCAAAATTCACAACAACGTTGGTCTCTTCCAACATCTTATTCTTAAGCTTTTCATCTTTCAGACCAAAGTTATGGAGAGAAACATCTCCTGGTATGACCACAATCTTGCTCGAGATGAAAGAATCAAAATCTTCACCCCATTGGTCCCGTAACACTCTAAATAAATCTGTCAGAATCACCTGTAATATGACCATTAAAGGAATGCGCCATGAATGCCACAATTCAGTATACACAACTAAAATGAATCGGTGTTAAAATTTAGTAAGAAAAATGATTTTTCATTATTCTGACAAGTAGGGACAAGTATGGGACCTCAATTCAATTTTCAGAAAGAGGAAAAGGGACGGTTGAACGGATGGTTTGTTGACAGATTCTGTATTGGATAAGAATTTATATAGGTGTTCATGTTCATGATTGGCCAAAACAGTAGTATAGTCATATAACAAGCATGTGGATAATATTTTACTATTCATTTACCTCATTTTGAAAGCGTTTTGCAGCCAAATCAATGTTTTCTGCTCGTACGAGAAGATATAGTGTTTTAACTTCTGGTTGTGTTCTTAGAATCTTTTCCAAGAAAACTGCGCATAAAATAGACAAATTCGATGGCAGAAGCAAAAGTTCAAATTATTTGTTATATATAGATGCATTGTACATGTAGTAGTAATAGTACCTTTTGCTAAGAAGCCCGTTGTGCCAGTGATTAAAATGGTCTTTCCCTGGAAGAACTGAGGCATTATTTCCCTTCGACTAGCCAACGATTTGGAGAAGATGGAATGAAATGATAGTTGATATCAGAGACAGAGTTATTATATGGTGAAGATGATTATTTAGGAATGCTTTTTTCTACTGTGTTTATATAGAATAAGAACCCTTAATGCCACCAAAATATACACCTACTGGTACCACCCCAATAAATGATGGAGCAATTTTAAAAGTTTCTAAATTTAAACTCTAGAGTATATGAATGATTTGAGGTACCATAAAATTGTTTTATCTCTACATAATCAGAATAAGAGTAGGTCTAGTTGTATTCCATTCTATATTTTAAAGCAAATTCTTTTATTTATTTATTATCCACAAAGGTTAATTATAGATAAAATGATGATACTTTATATTAATAATGTAATTACTGATAAAACAATTATTGATAAAAAAAGAGACTTTTAATATGACTGTGAATTTATGTAATCTCTCATCATATCTTTTAAAAGAAAACAAAAGAGTTTTTTAAATTTCACAAAGATTTTTTTTTTCAAATTCAAAAAGAATTTTTCGTGCTAAAAGTAAAAAAGAAAAGTAGATAAAGAAATCTAAATGTCATTCTAGAATCCATGTAACCCAAAATAAGTCAAATATCTAATTTAGTTGTGATAATTATGATATGTTTAGATACGTATGTGTAGCTAGTGAGAGTATACTGTGAGGAGTTGAAATATGTTTGTATTTCTATTTTACCTATTATTGATAATTGGGAATGATGAAGTTTTTTTATGGATAAGTGCAGTGAAAGATGTATGCTTATGATTAACGATATGTATGAGTAAAAGTATGCAATTTTGAATCAATTGGCCTTTAGCTATTTTGAATTGATATTGATCTGATTTGACTTGTGAAAAAGAAAAAAAATTCTAGAACAAAGATCTCCCTTTCCACATGTATGTTGAGATCACAAATAGAAGAGTTTGCCTATCTTTTTTCATATGTTACGAGAATGATTTTGAAGTTTTCTCTCACACTGATATGTTATATGTTATGTATATTAGTATTATAACTTTAGAATTTTTACATTTATGAAGTTTGAATATATTAATAGTTATTATAACATTATTTATTTTTAATAATTTTTTTTTCATACTAGGCACTCATTTCAATGCACATTTAATTTTTATAAAGTGATTGAGACTTATTTGAGGTTGTAGGAAAAACATATTATCTCTAGGTGTGAATATTATGTAATAGGCAAATGTAGAAAATCATATTCGCAAACATTGTTGGCTTATAGAATTTAATAATGTGAACATTTTATAACTAATATCTTTAATATTTATTATTATAAATTGACTCAAACTATTAATTGTATAGATTTTTGGTAATGCATCTCCAATGGAGCAAGAGGTCCTAAAGGGAGTTTGGGAGCAACATGCTTCCTTCTTTTTAAATGTTTATAGATGATGATGTTGGGTAAATATTAGATATGTAAATAGTATGAAGTACAACCATTATTTTGTTCCTTTTATATATTTGGACTGTATTATAGAAATGTTCTAGAATTGAATTTTATGCAGGTTGGTATTTAGAAAAGTGTTGCTTTTTATATCGGTTAATGTTTAAACTAGTATAACAGATATAAAAGAGTCATATTTTTATACTAATTAACGAATCAGTATAAAAGTTTTTAATCATATACAATTTTATCACTTTCCTTAACCAACTTTCTATACCGATTTTAAAACTAAAATAAAATTAACGAATCAGTATAAAAGTTTTTGATCATATACAATTTTATCACTTTCTTTAACCAACTTTCTATACCGATTTTAAAACTAAAATAAAAAGTGAACTTTTTATACCAATTTAAAAATCGATATAAAACAATCCAATACTTTTGTTATCCTATTCTTGCAAACCAATATAAAATCTCATTTTAAACAAATGCACAATTTCATGCAATGATGAGAAAATGATGCGTGCACATTACTATGATATCAAAAGAGAAAAGTGATGCAAAAGAAAGAAATAGATCAAAATTATAAAATATTAAAAAAAGTATTTGAAAATATTAAGATACCTAACTTTTTACGACATGGTATTAGGATGCAGTTAGGGAGACTGAAATGTGTTCTCAAATCAAAAAGGTTAAAAAGATATATGGAATTAGTATTTATGTTGTGAATAATTCTTATATTATGTCTATCAAAATAATATGATATTTGTATAAAATTATTTAATGATGACATTAGTTGAAATTATATGAATATAATTTTCTTTTAGGTAATATGAAATCAATGTAAAATATAATAATTGGGTTATCTTGTTTTCTCTGTCGATGTGTATGAAGAGGACTACGACAGTTTTAAGTTTTGGATGTTATCTGTGTGATACATGAGACATTGAACAAGTTACCCACACAAAAAAAGAAACAAGAAAAAACCGCCGCATTTGTTGAATATTGAATTTTGGTTATGGTCTTAGGTGTTGATGTGTGTATTACAGGAAATGGTGTTTATTTAAGTGCATTAATTAACAGTCGGAGAAACAGGTTTATTAAATTTATAGTTATTGATCACGTTGTATAAGATTTAAAAATCCCTTATGAATTTAACACATTACTTGCAATATTTGATAAAAAAAGTAATTAAATTATTGATCACCTTAACATTTAAATTAAATTTTTAAGTCTTATCAATCACATTGATTTTTACACATTACTTTTATTTTTTTTATTTTATAAAATAATTAAATTATTGATTAACTTAACATCTAATTTAAAATATTAAGTCTTGTCACATTAATTACATTGAATTTTACACATTACCTGTATTTCTTTTATTTTATTTACCTTAATATTTAATGGTAATGAAAATATCATTTCAAGGATTAATCAAGGCTACTTCTTTTTTAAATTATATATAATTGTTACTAGTCAAATTCAAAACAATTTTAGAGAACTGCAAAACCAAACAAATAAAACTGCAAAAGAAGTTTGAATTAATTTATTTAGAATTTTATATTTTAATATTATATTCGAATCGACGTATAAAATATGGATTTTGATGTACACTATAGTTTTTGAGGGAAATATCCAATATTATGACAATAAAATTTTTAGAGTATTATATAAAAAGAAGAATTACATAGCAGGTTTTTTATTTTATTATTTTATATTATTACGACAATTCAATTATCCAAATTTAATATATTTATTTGGTTGGCTGATCGTCTAAATTGATTTTCAAAGCTAAATTTGTTTATTATATATACATAGTATTATCTTTTGTCACTCAAACAATATTAATGCATTTGTTATTCACGTGTGATCTTCCCTTGGTCTAGGGTTTATCTCTTTTTCTGACCTTAACATTAAGATTTATTTAAAATTTATTTTTACTATGAGATCAAAATTATGGATTAAAATTTATTATAGTAAAATTATATTTATTAAACATATAGATCTATATGATATTAGATTGCTATAAGATCATTTAATTTATTTATGTTTAACACATTCTATATGTATATATTTTAACGTGATAAAGTATATTGAATATCTTACATTAATGATCACCTAAAGATAAAATCAATTTAAAATATATAGATAAAAATTTTACTTTTTAAATCAATTTTATAGAATTGAATTAAGTTTCAAGTACATTTTTTTAACATGATATCAAGATTATAGGTTAAAGTTTATTATTTGATATAAGTAAATACAAATATCAGCTTACAAACTAATTTTATAAAGTTAAATTAGATTTAAATTCACTTTTATCAAACTAAAAATAAAAATAAATAAAAATTATATAATTTTTGGAAGAAAAGATATTTAATCCTAAAATTTTATTTATTGGAATTCCACGTTATTGTATTGATATGTTTCGAATTAATGTATTTTCTTCAAAAAAAAAATTTTTCTGGTTGGTTAACTTTATAATGATGTCTCGAATTGAATCAAGTCTCTTCACAAAAACTTGAATTTAAAACAGTAAATGTAAGACCCATGAAAAAAAAAAATATTTATAATAGTAAATTTTAGCATTTTATTAGTAATAATAATTTTAATGGATAGAAAAATATATATTTTGAATATAAAATTATAGTAATTTTAGAAGGAGAGGTTAAAATTTTTGATAACTTATTTAGTATTTTTTTTTTAGAAAATCGAATAGTAAAAAATGAATAGTGAATAGTAAAAAGTGAATAGTAAATAGTAAAAAGTAAATAGTAAAAATAAATTTTCAGCATTAAGATTCCTTAGCATGGAAGAAAGTAGTAGGTAGAAATTAGGATCAGATTTGGTGAGAAAATGATTGAAATATTATTTTTAAATAATATTAAAATAATAAATAATATTAAAATATTAATGAATAGTAAATTTTTTTAACTATAAATAGCCATGGGAGGGAAGGGTATTTTGCACCAAGAAAAGAGGAATCAAGTGAGAGCTTGAGAAATAGAGAAGAAAGAGCTAGGGAGAAATTTTTAGTTGCAAGAAGAGTAGAGGTTCTGAAGGGTTTCGGGGAAATAAATTCAGATCAAGAGGAATCTGGAATAGAGGTAGGGGAGCTAATCTTTCTAAGCTTTTATATTATGATTTAGTACTGTTTTATTACTATTCATGTCTTGAAATTATGTATGAATATTGTTAATGCTTACTGTATGTTTATCTATATTGATATTCGGTGTAAATATTATATGCTGTTGTTTTGAATCTGTTAATAAGAAATTTGTTAAAAACTAGTTGAGGAACACTTTGGCTAAGGAAAGACTTGGTACTTAAGTTGTCCATTGTGACGCACCTCTCTTTCCTAGAAGTCTCCTCGACAAGTTTTTAACTTAAATCTTGTGTACATATTATGTACTGTTAAATTATCATGTAATATATCTTGTTGGAATATATTCAGTTTGTATGATTTCTGAAATGATTGAAGTTTATTTGATTTGAATTTATGCATCTGAACATGTATGAGTATTATGGGGAAATGTCGTAAGGGTATAATATGAGTCGAGGAATGTGAGTATGGTATGAGTCTCGCGGAGAGATTCTGTAATGTCATGGTATGTGTATGAGGATTATGGGTAGATTTCGTAATGGTATAATATGAGTTAAGGAATGTGAGCATTGTATGAGTTTCGTGGAGAGATTCTGTAATGACATGGTATGTGCGTATATGTTGATGTTGAGGGTCATGAAGTTGGAGGTTATCCTGATACTCTAATAATCAATCAGTCTCAAGTAGAGAATGATGAATTATGTGGTGAGAGGGGCAGGAGGTCCTGGTCTATGTGCCGGTTTAGGACATAGTGAGGGGACTAACCTTGTGAATGGTATGGAGGGCAGAATGTCCTGGTCTATGTGCCGGTTTAGGACATAGTGAGGGGACTAACATTATGAATGGTATGGAGGGCAGAATGTCCTGGTCTATGTGCCGGTTTTGGACATAGTGAGGGGACTAAGAATGACATCACAAGTGAAAAACCTTCCGTTGTATCGCTCATCAACATATCGTTGGGATAAGTGCCTATGGAATATCGTTGGGATAAGTGCCTATTGAATATCGTTGGGATAAGTGCCTATTGGGTATTGTGGAATGAGTGTCTATTGGGTATAGTGGTGTTTATTGGGTATTTTGGTGTTTATTGGGTATTGTGGGACGAGTGTTCAATGAGTGTTTATTGGGTATTATGGAATGAGTGTCTATTGGGTATTTTGGTGTTTATTGGGTATTTTGGTGTTTATTGGGTATTGTGGGACGAGTGTTCAATGAGTGTTTATTGGGTATTATGGAATGAGTGTCCATTGGGTATTTTGGTGTTTATTGGGTATTTTGGTGTTTATTGGGTATTGTGGGACGAGTGTTCAATAGGAATTGTGGTACGATGGTATGAGGGTGTCTGACATAATTATTATATGATGTTTGTATCGAAGTAATTATGCATGTCTTATAAATGATTTGTTGCATGTTAGCTCACCCTACTTGTTTGTGTTTTGTGTTTGGGTATGTGCGATGATCGTATAATTCGTTATACGGGAGCAGATGAAGGAATGTCGCCTCACATAGTGCCAAGGAAAGGGAGGAGTAGAAGAACTATAATTAGAATCTTTTTACATGTATAGACTTATATTAACTAGGAAATTTTAAAGGGTGAGATTACGGAATGTTACCGTAAATGTAATGTTAATTATCAAGTGTGAAAATTTGGGATGTTACATTAATGTAAAAAGTTGGGTTGTTACATTAATGTGAGAATTTGGGATGTTACATTAATGGTATCAGAGCAGTTCGTCCTTAGGATGACCTTTGTGTCGTGGGTCTGTCGTGTCTTCTCTATGAAGAATTGAGTCTAAATGGTATACTTACCATTTTCTCCAAGTCTAGATAGTAGATTATTGTGTCTAACTACTCATGACTTTTACGAGAGATGATTTTCCTTTCTTAATTCTCAAGGTTTATGAAAGATATTAGAATTAGTTAAAGCCTTCATAGGGAGATATAATACTAGAATTTGAGTTTCAAAGGATAAGTGAAGATGTTGGTGTTTAGAAGTTATGTTTTAAGATGTTTGCAGGACAAAATCAGGAGATTAGATATCTTACGTTTCACAAAAAGGAGTTAAGTTCAAAGGCTAGATTAAGAGAAGCTTTGGATAAGCATGAATGTAGCAAGGTTTGAGAAATCAGTTTGGTTTAGTATATCAGTAATGTTAGAAGTCAGAAGAGAGGGAAGTGTTGATGAGAAACGGAGTGGCATTGTGTGAGATTGGTAACATGGATTGATGTATCAGTGATGGTTGGAATCTGAAAAAAAAAATGGTGGAAGATTTGAAGATAAAGTTTAAAACAAAAAGGGATAGGAATACTGAAGTAGATTAAGGATAAATCAAATATTAGACGAAGAAGAGTAGAAGAGAAATGGTATAAGGCATAAAGAGGATTGAGAGAAAGTTTAATAGGAGGAGAAATTTGTAAGTTAAGAGAACACGAGGTCTTTAGAGAAGAATGAAGTATTAAATGGATTCTAAGCTAAATGGATGATCAAAAAGAGATGGTTAGATTTTTCCAGTAAATGTATTAGAGATAAAATTTGAGAGTATGTGATTTTGGTATGATGAGTGGTAGAGAAAATCCAGGTACGAAAATTTTGGCTTTCAGCTTATGCAAAGTTTTGGTATTTTTATGAGAGGATTGAAGAGTCATGATTTATGGTTGAAAATCTTATTGATTTTGGAATATTAAAGTTAGTAGAGGCAGTGTAGGTTGAATTAATATTATGAACATGGCAAGACAAGGAAGAAGAAGAGTTTGGAAATAGATAAAAAGGAGAGTTGCAATACTAATGTGATTAGGGAATTTGGAATAATTAAGAAGTTTTAGGTTGTGATTGGAGCAATTTCATCAGGCATAGTTATATGGTAGTATTCAAACCTCAATGGTGATGTAAAGGATGGGTAAAGATTTATATGTCGCACCTTGATCTCTATCGAGTGATGTGTGTGAGTGAACTTGTTGATACTTACTTTTAGTTTGCATAAGATAAAAAATTTTAGATTTAGTTAACACTAGATATCCTGGGGATATGGTTTTGATCTAGGGAAGCACGTTATAATTGAGGTTGGTTGTGGTTGATTGCCTTGATAATCTCTCTAGATCATTTAACTTATGTGCCATAAGTGGTTTATTTAAATGAGTGGGTGCAGTACTGATAAGGAATCTAGTTAGTTTTAAATTCGGCCTTATTGAGATTAAAATAAGTGGTTTCAGAATTTATAACATTGTTGATTGAGTGATCTGTTGAGTCTTATCAGAGATACACAATTGTTAGGTACTGGGTTAGAGACAACGTTAAGTTTGTGGATTCATGTTAGGTTAGGATATGGGAAGGTATTTTGAGGACAAGGTTTATATTCCTAAGATTTAGAGTTTATAAGTTAATTCTTGGAGAATGTTTTAACTTAGGCTAGTAATGGTTGCTAGGAAAATAATTACATGAAGGTTGAGATAATTTGGAGTATAATCTTGAAAGAAGTTTGATTATTCTAGTTTTGTTAAGTATTTCAGAAATGTTTATCAGGTGAAGAAAATAGTGGTTCAACATTTAGTGTGGGTTAAATAAAGGATGAGGATCAATATTTTACGGATATCTGACCAATGCAAGTGAATGATAGATATTATAGTCTAAGGGTATGATCGAAAGGATGGTTTGGTCATGTTCCAATATGTTTTTAGAAGTTTATGGTCTTCAAGAATTGTGAGTTGATTGTTGAACATTAAGTGTGGTTAAGGGTGAAGGCAATATTACCGAGAGTCAGATAAGTTCATCAAGGACGAGTGAAGGAAATGATGCATGATCTTAAGTATGGAAGGGTTTCTATGGATGTTATAAAGCATACTCAATATAGGTATTATTTTTGGACAAGTTCTTGTTAAATGGGTATAGAAAAGAAAAACATAAAGGATGAATTGTTTAGTAATAGTGTTTTGGACTCCGTGTAATCATCAGAGTAATTATAAATTTTACGGAGAATAGAAGTAGAGGGTAAGGTGGAACAATCTAGTATAATTTTGGTAAACATAAGTGGCTTTTAGAGGTGTACGATTTCTAGGAGTAGAAATTGTGTTGAGAAAATATAATGGAAGGTTGTTACGGAAAAAGAATGATTCTTAGAGTTTTATAGGGTCATGAAAGTCTTAAATAGGGATCTATAAGGAGAATCACTTTCTGGTTATAGTAGGAATGAAAAGTTTTCTGGAATTTTGTGATTAATAGTTTATGAGTAATGAGTTCTTTTAAAACATTAATGGATTATTTTGAGACTAGTGGGGTATGTTTAATGGTGGTTTTGACGAGGCTAGAAGTGACAAGAGTGTTTTGAAGGTTTATAATTTTAAATTTTTCGTGAGTACATTTCAATTTGAGATGCTAGAAATTTTATGCACAAAATAAGTAGAGTAAATGAGTTTACAAGGAAACTAGAAGATAAGGTGAAATAATCATAACTTTATTTTTATGTCGAATTTTCGAATTTTCGAGGACGAAAATTTTTGTTGTTGGGGAGAATGTAAGACCCATGAAAAAAAAAATATTTATAATAGTAAGTTTTAGCATTTTATTAGTAATAATAATTTTAATGGATAGAAAAATATATATTTTGAATATAAAATTATAGTAATTTTAGAAGGAGAGGTTAAAATTTTTGATAACTTATTTAGTATTTTTTTTTTAGAAAATCGAATAGTAAAAAATGAATAGTGAATAGTAAAAAGTGAATAGTAAATAGTAAAAAGTGAATAGTAAATAGTAAAAAGTAAATAGTAAAAATAAATTTTCAGCATTAAGATTCCTTAGCATGGAAGAAAGTAG
This sequence comes from Vigna angularis, assembly GCF_016808095.1. Lineage (NCBI taxonomy): Eukaryota > Viridiplantae > Streptophyta > Magnoliopsida > Fabales > Fabaceae > Vigna > Vigna angularis. The sequence goes on along the minus strand of NC_068974.1, from coordinate 32,212,320 downwards.
TAGGTAGAAATTAGGATCAGATTTGGTGAGAAAATGATTGAAATATTATTTTTAAATAATATTAAAATAATAAATAATATTAAAATATTAATGAATAGTAAATTTTTTTAACTATAAATAGCCATGGGAGGGAAGGGTATTTTGCACCAAGAAAAGAGGAATCAAGTGAGAGCTTGAGAAATAGAGAAGAAAGAGCTAGGGAGAAATTTTTAGTTGCAAGAAGAGTAGAGGTTCTGAAGGGTTTCGGGGAAATAAATTCAGATCAAGAGGAATCTGGAATAGAGGTAGGGGAGCTAATCTTTCTAAGCTTTTATATTATGATTTAGTACTGTTTTATTACTATTCATGTCTTGAAATTATGTATGAATATTGTTAATGCTTACTGTATGTTTATCTATATTGATATTCGGTGTAAATATTATATGCTGTTGTTTTGAATCTGTTAATAAGAAATTTGTTAAAAACTAGTTGAGGAACACTTTGGCTAAGGAAAGACTTGGTACTTAAGTTGTCCATTGTGACGCACCTCTCTTTCCTGGAAGTCTCCTCGACAAGTTTTTAACTTAAATCTTGTGTACAGATTATGTACTGTTAAATTATCATGTAATATATCTTGTTGGAATATATTCAGTTTGTATGATTTCTGAAATGATTGAAGTTTATTTGATTTGAATTTATGCATCTGAACATGTATGAGTATTATGGGGAAATGTCGTAAGGGTATAATATGAGTCGAGGAATGTGAGTATGGTATGAGTCTCGCGGAGAGATTCTGTAATGTCATGGTATGTGTATGAGGATTATGGGTAGATTTCGTAATGGTATAATATGAGTTAAGGAATGTGAGCATTGTATGAGTTTCGTGGAGAGATTCTGTAATGACATGGTATGTGCGTATATGTTGATGTTGAGGGTCATGAAGTTGGAGGTTATCCTGATACTCTAATAATCAATCAGTCTCAAGTAGAGAATGATGAATTATGTGGTGAGAGGGGCAGGAGGTCCTGGTCTATGTGCCGGTTTAGGACATAGTGAGGGGACTAACCTTGTGAATGGTATGGAGGGCAGAATGTCCTGGTCTATGTGCCGGTTTAGGACATAGTGAGGGGACTAACATTATGAATGGTATGGAGGGCAGAATGTCCTGGTCTATGTGCCGGTTTTGGACATAGTGAGGGGACTAAGAATGACATCACAAGTGAAAAACCTTCCGTTGTATCGCTCATCAACATATCGTTGGGATAAGTGCCTATGGAATATCGTTGGGATAAGTGCCTATTGAATATCGTTGGGATAAGTGCCTATTGGGTATTGTGGAATGAGTGTCTATTGGGTATAGTGGTGTTTATTGGGTATTTTGGTGTTTATTGGGTATTGTGGGACGAGTGTTCAATGAGTGTTTATTGGGTATTATGGAATGAGTGTCTATTGGGTATTTTGGTGTTTATTGGGTATTTTGGTGTTTATTGGGTATTGTGGGACGAGTGTTCAATGAGTGTTTATTGGGTATTATGGAATGAGTGTCCATTGGGTATTTTGGTGTTTATTGGGTATTTTGGTGTTTATTGGGTATTGTGGGACGAGTGTTCAATAGGAATTGTGGTACGATGGTATGAGGGTGTCTGACATAATTATTATATGATGTTTGTATCGAAGTAATTATGCATGTCTTATAAATGATTTGTTGCATGTTAGCTCACCCTACTTGTTTGTGTTTTGTGTTTGGGTATGTGCGATGATCGTATAATTCGTTATACGGGAGCAGATGAAGGAATGTCGCCTCACATAGTGCCAAGGAAAGGGAGGAGTAGAAGAACTATAATTAGAATCTTTTTACATGTATAGACTTATATTAACTAGGAAATTTTAAAGGGTGAGATTACGGAATGTTACCGTAAATGTAATGTTAATTATCAAGTGTGAAAATTTGGGATGTTACATTAATGTAAAAAGTTGGGTTGTTACATTAATGTGAGAATTTGGGATTTTACAGTAACTAAGTTATTCAAATTTAGTTCCATTTATATGAATAAACAAGAGTTCAAAATCTGTTGATTTTTTTCATCTGCACTTATAAAAGTCTTCCTAATTATTTTTATTATTTTTTAGAGTAAATAATAAACATATATGAATTTTGGTGTAACACATACTTGAACACCGCAAAAATTGACGAAAAATATAGACGTGAAACATTATCACCCATGAAGTCAACTTCTCAAACCCATAAAACGTGAAGCCATTTATCCTCTGTTACTTAAAACAACTTTAGAAAATGAAATATGAAATTAATTAAAGGAATCCTAAATTGTTATGGGTAAGAAATTTAAAGATTAAGTATTAAACAAAGCAGAGTTAAATAATTTAATGAGAAATTAATAACGATATATATGTCAACTCTGGACGTAACAACACATTTCCAAGTTGGTTGGGGAGGAGACAGACCTTATGTCGGTTAATTAATCATATGTTAAGAGCTTAATGACATAAAATAAATAAGAGTATATGAATACTCCAAATCTAACACAATTATTGATTTAAAATGCTGTAGCAAAAAATTGAGCAGGGTCATATCACTTTTATTTAAATACTGAACAAATAAAACACAAAAAAGAGAAAATAAAACGTGCTATCTATAGTTAATATAAAATATTAAATGCATTTTCTTGACGTAGAGGTATAAATATATAATACGTGTTTAATAAAGTTCTGATATGATATTAAAAAGTGTTTAGGTCTAGCTTATTCTTAAAAAAATCATATAATTTGAAGATCGTTAGAAAATTGAAGATAAGATGAAAGTTTTATATTGTATAAAAAAAGTAAGATAAATAATTAAAAATTTATTATTTTAAGATTATTAATTAAAATTTTTGTTATAATATTTCGTATATAGGTTTATTTATGTTTTATTGGTAACGAATTTTGAGGTTAATTAGTTTCACAAAAATTAATCCCTTTTAGTAATTCTACATTTATATTTCAATAAAATTAATCCCTTTTCATCTTCGATCTTCAAATGAACAAAATAGAAATATTAAGGTTAAATATATATATATATATATATAAAGAACCCCTTAATAATAATGTATTTGTTATAGGATGAATTTTGTCCATAAGTAAATTCTCAGTCTTTCACAATGAACATGAACCTTGTTTACTTATCTTTAAAAATAATTTAAATTATTTGATGCTGCCATATTTTAATGAAACATTAATTTCAAATTATCCTCAAATTAATTACTCTCATTTTCAATTTATGAACAAACCGAGTATTCTACCCATCTAAAAATTGTATCATCTCTTATCATTTTTCTCAACCAAAGTTCAAGAACAGAAAAATTAGACTCCCAGTACTTATTTTATTTTTAGATCATATTATTCCAGTTGTCGGAAGGATTCATATAAGATTTAATTTTTAACTATATACCATTCACGAAAAAAAACAACACCTTGATAATAAAATTCACGAAGATATCACAGGTAAAAAGATATAAATTAACTAATTTAGTGTTAATTAATAAAAGATGGAGACCCTTTCCTCCCTTGGATTTTTTTTTTTAGTTTAGAGCTGTCAAAATAAGTAACCTGATTTAACTTGGTTCGGCTCACTACAGATTAGTCACTTAGTGAGTCAATCCAATCCGGCTCACTTATTAACGAAGGAAAAAAATTCGAACGCTCAACTCATCACGAGTTGGTGGGTTAAACATGTTGATTTACTGGCTCACTTAAATAAAAATAAAAATATAATTTTTTTAATTCAAATATAAATTAATTTCACTCTAAAATGATGTTAAACTTAAAAAACAATTCAAATAAAAAGTATCTTACAATCCAAGCATAATCCAAAAACAAGCACAACAAACAAATAAATTTTTAACAATGATAATTTTTGTATCACTTATCCATTTATAATAATAGAGTCTTGAATAGATAAATCTATAATATTTTTCTCTCTTGAAAGATCTGTTTCTCTATCTCTATCTACAATATAATAAAAAAAATGCTAAGTGAGTCGGGTTGAAAAGTAGTCCGCATAAAATAATTACATTTTTTCAAACCCAACCCTGCTCGAACTCATGGTGAGCCAAGTTGGCTCGCAAGTTACAACCCATTTTGACAGCACTATTATTATATATATATATATATATATATATATATATATATATATCTTAAATTTATAAATTTAAATATGTAAAATAATATTATTTACGCGTTTAACAAAATGTTATATTCTTTCATAGTTTTTATTGTAAAAGAAATTATACTTTTATCATTTCTAGATTAATTAAACTATATATCATTTATTTATCATTTTAGTATTTTCATTTTATAATTATATCATTACTTTTGCAAAATTATAAGTAACTATAGTTTATAATTAAATAAATTTGTTAATACGCTCATATTTAATTAATAGTTAAAAGTTATTTATTAACCTTGTTAATTATAAATATTATATATTATAAGATTTAGAAAATAATATTTTAGAACCGACATTATCTTTAAAATAGTAAAACTTGATAATTTTAATATTAAAATCTTTAAGTATAAATAGAATATCTTTCTTGAAACTACTTTTCTAGAATTTTTTATCTTCTCTTTATTATATCCTACTGTGGTTGTTTGTTTGAAGATCTAATACTATTAGAGTGATCCTTTCGATTAATTCTTTCTATCCATCTTATTAATTTATTCATTTGAGTAAATAAATTTTCTACTATTTCCTTGGCCAAATGTATCATCTTCTTGCATGCACCCTCTTTTGGTCTGCATGTATCTTGTTAGTCTTCAATATAAGTCTTTGTTCATCAATGATCATAATGATATGGTTTGATCATGTTTGTAACGTTTATATGTATAAATAGAGCATCCTATGAATTTGAATGTGTGTTGATATGTTAGAGTTTTTTTAGTAGTTTTAGAAGATAAGGAAAGTTAGCTTGTGTTTGTGATTTTTGATTTTATATTGAATTGAACAATGCTTGTGGATTAAGGAACAATTTAGAGGTTGTGGTCATATATGAATATGTAGAGCTTGACATTATTGGTATTCTAAGAGTGTTATTATAATTGATAAAAGCAAAACAAAGGTATGAATTGATGGTAGTGCAAGGATTTCCATGGGGAAATCTTATTTGAGGTGTGATTAACTAGGGTGTGCATTGAGGTAAAGATTGTTTCATTGTGTGAAACTATCTTGGACTTTGTACTAATTATTCATAACTATGTAGATGAGGATGACATATAGGTGGTGAGACAGAAGATCCTGTCGTAAGGATGATTCCAAGGTTCTTATGATTGTGTAAAGGATTACCACGACAAGTGTATAACTTCACGAGTCTGACTCAACTATATGTATCCAACTAAATTTAGTCTAGAAGAGTTTGGTTATATGAATGCACTTACGTGATGATTGTAGTTATATCTAATGTGGTAATTCGCTAGCTTACATTATTTTTTTTTGTGTGGTGTTTTTCTTTGTTTTGTAATAATCATCTTTATTATGTGAATAGATGATTCAGATATACTAAATGAATAATGAGAAATTGACAATTTAATCTCATAAGATAATTTCCTTTTATCATGTATAGTTTTGAATAAAACCCTATAATTTAATAGTTTTAATATATATATATATATATATATATATATATATATATATATATATATATATTTATTGCTAAAGTATGTTTTGTTAATAACTATTTCATCTTCTTATCAGCTTGCTTTAATATTAATATATCGATATTCTCATATGGTTAAGTCCAGTGTATTATTTAAATATGTTACATTACAGGAAATGCGCTAATTACCGACGGCCTTTGGTTCGTCGGTAATATCGATTTACCGGCAGATTTACCAACCGGCATGTGAGGTGGTGATTACTGACAACTTATGACTGTCGGTAATGGCGCAATGAATTTACCGAAGGATTACGACCGTCAGTGTAAGCATCGACTTAATGAAATGCGCATTTGAGATTTCCCTCTCCCATTCTCCCAAATTGTTTTCGTGCAACTTCCCCCAAAGTCTTCCTTTCTCCCTCTACCTAAAGCATCGCAGACTTCACCTAATCTCCCTCATTAAGAACCCCGAACCCTAACCCCTTTTTTCTTCAATCGTTGTGTCAACGTGAGGAGAGTGTCGTGTGATGAGGGTGGTCATTCACGGATTACATTGTTGTGAGGGAGAGGGGCTGCTCGAAGGTGTTTCTTGACGAGGATGTTGTCGCGGCGTGACGACGGTGTTGTGGCGGTGTGACCAAGGCTTCCATTATCGCAGGATGAGGCTAATCTAGGGGATTTGTTATGAAGGGGCTCGCAACGGAGGGCATCGACTATCGCGAGGGGAGGCTATTGGAGGTGCTAATACACCTAGGGTGTGTCATTGTCGTAGAGGTGAGTTCTGTATTTTGGGAATCATGGAGATATTGTGTATGAAGGGGCTGATGAAGACTTTGATGTCATATTGTTAAATGTATGCAGTGTTATGCATTTTTCTCTGAATTGGTTTGGTGATTTGTTCCGTGAATGAATAATGATGTTCAAATTATGTTCAGTAGCTTTGCTTTGAAACCCCCATCAGATCCTTTTGATTTGGTTATTGGAAAATGTATGTTTAAGGGAAATTTTATTGCTAGCTTTCCCAATCTGTGGTATTGCATGGTTGTTAACTTTGATCCATCCATCTTGCCCATGCATGTGCTGAGTCCTCTTTGATAAGAAACCATTAATTGAACTCATGTTTCTTATGAGATTATTTCCTTCCATGTAGTAATCCCATATGGTTTATCATGATAGAACTTAATGACATATCTTAAGGAAAAAAAGCATTAGTTATATATAAACTAATTTCAATTTATGTTTTAAATTTTCTTGAGTTTTGGAGAGAAATGCATCACTAGCATAATAACATTTACAGTGAAATTAAGCTTGATTTGAGGGAATGGAAAAACTTAGAGAATGAGAAATCTTTCTTACCAGCTGGTTTGATCAAAGTGAGTCCACTAGTGGGCTGAGTCAAATACAAGGATATCAACCCCTCTCCAATACCTTTCATTTTCTTCAATCAAATCCAAATGTACATTTCTCTTATTTTTTGAACCTTTCTTCAGTTCTATCAAAAGGGGTGCCCAAAAAAACTCAATCGAAGTCTCAAAATCTTTCAGGTGAAGACTACATGGTCAATAATTTTTACAAAAGCAAAAGAAAACATGTTATGATAAATATCTCACCATGGCATAACTCCTTAAGAGGGCCAATCCAGAGTATTAGTATTCTACAACACTTTTATCCAATCTTATCATGTACAATTTAGGAATCACCAAAACTACAACCATGATGCTTAAAACTTGTTGTTACACATGTCTGATCTAAGAGGTTGGTCAATATCAAAGAACCTTGGGTGAAGCAATTTAAACAAAGTATCCTTGCCATTAAAGTCTTAATATTTGCAGTGCATGTGCTTGACCAAAAACGCCATTTACAAATCATAGCCTCCAAAATTAAGGTAACATCTAGTTAGTGAGGAGATATAATCCAAATGCGAGAAAGTTATTGAAAATAGGTCTGCATAAAGTGATTCATCATACTCAAACACAAGGTCATTCATTGGGGATTGTTTATAGATCATCAAGTCAACACAAATAGAATTTTAATTGGGTTCATGAAAATTATCAAAGACCATATGGCACAAGAAACCATGACCCTAAACATAATTTGTATGTCCCAGCTGGAACATGCACTCATAGTCTATTACCATAATCTGCTCTTAATGACTTTTGTATAATAACATGTTGGATAACTCTTAATGACTTTTTCTAGCAATTGGAATAACTCCTTGCACTAAGCAAACTAGAGATTCCCATTGATTTCTCATCATGGAATCACCCACCAGCATTATTCTTTTTCTTCTCATTCTTTCAAGAAACCTTAGTGCACCAAATCTGCACATCTCATCAAAAAGTTAGATTTTGGTATTATCTATATGTTCGTTTTCTTCTAAAAACTAGCTTTAGTTTTTAACAGGTAGAATCTAAAACCAAAATTTAAACTCTTTTCACACCAAAAACATCATCAACAACCATATATATACCTTGGCAAGGTACAACCAGTTGGTTTCCACTTCCATTTTTGATAATCAAAATTTGGCCTACCATTCTTGATGGCAACCCCTTTAGGGACTTTCCATCCAAAGAAGTATCAACTTCATTCTAAGACCAAGAAAGGGAAGTTCAATAAGGATTTAATCTTTTCTTTCTAAGTCTTAGCATGTTCTCTTTAACTAATTACATTGTTTTGTAGGACAAATAAAGGTTGGAAGGATCCTAGGAAGTTGTCAAGCAAAGAGGAAACAAAGGAGAGCAAGAGAGATGCAATGACCGAGCTACATAAAGAGTAATCAGCGTGCTCAGCATTTGCAGCAGCCATATCACCTTTTGCACGTGGAAAATGTTTTGCTTACAACTCACATTTATCACATAGAACACACCAACCAACTTATTCACATTTCAGCACATGGTAGCTACTTTTCCAGCACGTTTTCAATGTAATTTGCATAGTTTTCTGCATAGATCATAGCTCTTCTTCATCTATAAAAGAGAGTTTGATCTCTTGTAAAAGCCAACTTGAATTGATGTAGTGAAATGCTATTGAATTGGTTCCAGCCACTTCTTCTTCAAGTTCTCGGTCTTGTGCCACTTTAGCACACTCATTCTCTAGCTTCCTTCCCTCTTGGAAGGCTTTCTGAGTTAGAACCACTGCATACACACCTCCAAAATCGCACCAAACATTTCATCAAACACCTTCCATGCATCCGCGCATCTCCATCCATTCTCCATTCCGCTGCTACTTTTGGTCCGAGAAGCTGCTCATTCTTGAAGAGTGGAGCTGCTTCTATCAATTCTTTTGACATGTAACTACAAAGCTTAGATATGGTAAATTAAAGTCATAGAGAGGGTAAGAGTAATCATAAACCCATTTTCCAACAGAAAAGTCACATATCTTCGTAGAATCTCTGATGTTACAGCCTAGAAGAACAGAGCTTCTGAAAAAGGTGACACCCTACATACTGGTGGGTCGATCTCGGTTCATGAGCATTTCATTCATATGGTAAACCTTCATTAATTTTATGTTTCTTTCATATATAACGTATTTTTTATTTCATGTACACTTTTAACTCTAAATTATGTTACAGGCACAAGCTTTAGGATAGGCAATCTATGTTGATGAGGTCTTTGCACAGACTCATGTTCGGAAGGGAATTACTAAATTCGTTGATGAAAGGTCTCGGAAGACTTATGTAAGCAATAACACTACTACTACTAGTAATTTTTATTTATGTTACCGTATCATTCCCTAACTTTTAATGTTTGAACATGAAGAATTTTCTACGAGACTTTCGTAGGTTACATCCGAACATGGGTCAGCTCCTACACCGGATGTTGTGAGTAATGAAGAAGACAACGACATCCGTAGGACACAATGTTGGGTCGATGTCGTTGGTGGGAAGAAAAAGAGACGAGTGTACGGTGCATGATAGCTTGCTGCAAACTATACAACAGCAAGAGGAGATACTCTGAAAATATTGTTTCATGTTTTATGTTCATGTTTCATTTACAAATACAAGTTCTTAAATTTGAACAATACAAATGATGTTATATTGTTGTTTACTCCATCAATAATTGAATGATTTTGGGATGCATATTATGGAGGTTTGTTTGTGGTTTGAAAATGTTGTGTAGGTTTGTCTATATTATGAACATGTTATGTAGGTTTGTGTAATTAAATAACAAATACAAATATAACTAGATTATGTCTGGTTCTTACCAACGGATTTATCGATGATCCTATCCTTCATTAATTATCAACGACCTTTGTCCTTAGGTAATTACTGAAGACCTTTATCCTTAGGTAATTATCAAAGGCATTTTTTTTTGGGTATTTACCGAAGGCCTTTACCCTTCGATAATTACCGAAGGATATAACCATCGGTAATTATCGAAGAATATAATCATCGATAAGTACCAAAGAGCAAAGACCGTCAGTAATTATTACCGATAAAAGATTTATCAACGACCGTCGATAGATTTTAGCTGTTTCCGAGAAACTACGGACGTTCATGAACAATAGATATTCATGATTTTTTATATTTACAATATTTACTGATATATATTTTTCTTTTTCTACTTTTCAAGTTTTTAAGATAAGTTACTTTTGATGGTATTGTCTAATAAATAATATAATTTATTATACTTTAATTAAATTTTAGATATCATAACTAATAATATCTTAAAAAAAATATGTTGAACAAAAATATCAAACTTTATAGGAAATTTACGAAAGAGATATAAGATTGGTTATTTTTATTTATAATTTTGGATCTGAAAAATAATACCTTTTTTGAAATATATTATGTATTTTATATTGTTTCATTATTTTGAAATATACAAATATTTTGTATAAATTTGTATCAAAAAGTTTGTTATTTATCCCACTTAACGTGTAAGTTAACTGAACTAGTTTCATCAGCAAAAATATATTAAGATATTTGACATTATTTGCATAACAGTAATTTATTCTATCTATTAAACAATGCTCAATCAATAAAAATAAGAAAGATTAACTTTCAAAGTTAAATTAGATTAAGAGTGGTGAATTATTAGTAAAAAGAAATTCATTTAATTCACATGTTGTTGGAAATAGATATAAAATATTGACATTAAAAGTTTAATAATTTATTAAAAAATATAAATGTGTACCTACACAAGCTGCATGGGGTCACAAGGTTAGAAAAATGGATTCATCAATGGTCGTTATTGTCGTTATGATAGGGAAAGTTGTCACGCTCAATCATAATACTGAAGATTGAATTAAACGATTGTGTTTAATGAGAGGTGTTCTTATAAGGGAATAAAATATTCTTATAAAACTCCCATTTATATATATATATATATATATATATATATATATATATATATATATATAATATGCTAATTCTTATTATTATCTATTTTAGTAGTAAAATCAATTTTTTTTAGTTTATAACTTGTTTAATTCTTTTTTTTATTTTGTTTTCTAAATAATTATGTTTTGGGTTATTTTGATGTAATATCATTACGAATTCCTTATGGTAGCTAATAAAGTGCTTGGAATTACTTTCACCAAAGTATAGAGCTTAATCAGTTACAAAAGGAAGCAAAACAGCAAAAAAGGAGAGTTTTGGAGTGTTGCTGCTAGGCTACCGTTTGACTGTCGTTGGACTCTTTGTCACTAGAATTTCTGGTGTTGGGGTGCCGTTGGGTGGCAGCTGAGCGCTCTGCTCTCTTGAATGCTACCGTTGGGTTGCCGTTGGGCTACCATTTGAGCGATGACGATGCCAATGTAGACCTAAAACACGAAGAGAAATGGGTATTTGGTTCTTTGGAGGTGCATCTCACTCAGAGGAGAGCTTGGTAGGCTACTAGGGCTCGTGGGAACACTCCCTTCTTCCTCTTGGGTTCTTCATCTTCTTCCATGGCCATTTTGTAAGCTTAAAGGCTTTCCATGGAAAAATGGAGAGTCAAACCCATCTTGTTGAGGATAGATGTAGCCTATGAATTCTTGTGTATTTGTTGAATGATTTGATTATATATGCATTTTCTATTAATTGCTAGTATTCTTGTTTCCAATCTTAAAGCTTTCATGTAATAGAAATGTTTATGACATGATTTTGGGGTTTCATGGGTTATGGAGACGTAAGATGGAACCTATAACTGAAACAAGAGTCCTTGTGGTTATTGATTCTAGGGATGGAAGATGATCCACATGTTGTTTTAAGATCCTAGTTATTTAATGCGGGTTTTCTTGTTAGATTTTCCAAGGAATTGGAGTTTAATAGGGAAAACCTAGGTTTTTTCACCTAAGGGATTAGGGCTAGAGTATTTTTGTGAATTGACTTTAGTGAATTGATGGAGAAGAGAGGAGATTGTATATGCACAAGAGTGAAATAGGTGAAACCTAACCTTAGCAATGTCACTTCCATTTCTAGTATATTCAATTTCTAAGTACCTTCAAACACCAAAGTCCAACCATATAATTATGTGTAAATTCTTTCTTGTACATGCTTGTAAATGGATGTTACGTTCTTAAGTCTATATGAGTTATTAATCGTGTAATTAACTAGTGTTACACAAATCTTTTGAGATTCAGTATATTTGTCGAACCAATTAACAATAAATAAATAAATAAACATATATATATATATATATATATATATATATATATTACTGAGGTATTTTTTTGTCTTTTTAGTTGAGATAATTTCATTTTTCTTAATTGAGATGAGTCCTTCTTTAGCTAAGATTTGATTAGATATTTACAAATACATTTTGATGTTTAAGTCAATGAGTCAATTATAATAAATGTAATAATAAATATATGAACATTCTTACTTCGTAGACAATGCACTTTTTTTATATGTTTAAGTCAATAATGCGTCAATTATAATAAAAGTTAAAATATCGTTCACTTAAATGATAAAATTAATAAAAATATTATTATTATTATTATATAAAAGAATTAGTCAGCGATATATTTATGTAAGGATGATATTTTGATGTGTGTGGTTCACTTGTGTTCTGAAAAGGTAAAAGTGTGATATTTAAGTATGATTTAATTTTGAAGTGTTGGATGAAGTTGTATTTACCGTATATGGAATATCTGTCAATTCACGGGTAAACCATCTTTAAGTGGGTTTGAAATTATTTTACTTTTAGTTTTATTTTATTTAGAGTTATTTTATTTTTATAAATAATGATATTAGTGTATATAAATTTTGATTGACCAAATTAAGTTGGGATGATACATGGGAGTTTTATTTTTTAAGTTTGTTTAGCATATTTAAACACAAAGTTTTAAGTTTGAATTCTTTAGAAAATAAATTGATTCTTGTATTGAATGATCAAGTTGCACAATAATTTTTATCCAAGTGAAATATATCTCCTTTAAAAGAAATTAAAATAGTAAGTTAGAATTATTTTTGGTTTAGTTTTCACTCAAATAAGTCAGTCTATTTTAAACTAAAATTAAATAATATTTTTAAAGATGTTCTTTTTTAATGTAATTGTTCAACAAAAAGTGTCACTAAACAAGTTTTTTTCTTTCAAGTTAAAAATATAAAATAATTAAAAATAAATAAATTAGTGTTTCTTTGAAAATATTTGTATTTTTTTTTACATATTTTTATAGAAAATAATTAATGAGTTGTATATTTTAATTGATTTGTTTGATTGTATTAGAGGTTTTTCTTAAAATTATTTATATATGTGTTGATTCTATGAAGGGCTTAATTACTGTATGTATGCATTCACATCAACACATGTTATTGGTGACTATTTGTGACTTTGAAGTTGGGAATTTATAGATATATTATATATGGCTCAAATTTGAACTAAATAGATTCGATTTTGGAATTCATTCAAGAATCAATTATTGTTAGGATTATGTAAGATGCTTAAGTTGTCAAATGTGACGGGTAACCGATTCTCATTACTCCACTCCATAAAATTTATAAAATGATAACATTATTTCTCCTTCTCTTGTTAGTGATTAATATAATTTGTATTACTTCTTAGTTAATAATTAATTTGTGTAAATATAATCGTTGTGAATCATACAATCGTTTATTAATTATAAGTTAAATGATCAATTATAATATTGACCGTAATAAATCATTAACTCGGTTAACTAAGAGACTTGACAACAAGTTATTAACTCAAATAATCAACTAATCAACAAAATAACAAGTCACCAACCCAAACAATCAATTACCAAGTCGACAACTGAACGACTAGACAACAAATCATATAACTAATCACTAAACTGGATAGATTAAATAGGATCAAAGTTGATCAACTCAAAAACTGTTTTACTTAGGATTTAAAGCAAGATTATTAATGTTTGGGTCGTAGTTCGGTCAACCTTAATAAAAATTTCATCACAAAATCTATACATAGTTGTTTGAGGTAAAGAGGTAAGTCATATACATTAGTTACAACATTCTTTGTTTTATGTTTAAATTGACCTAACTTTTGTATTGGAATATCTTCTCTAGACACCATCTAAATAATTTCGACGCACAAAAAACTCCTTAAATAATTAGATAATAAGACTTGATAGAGTTTGTATATAAACAAATTGTAAAACTTAATTTTATAATTTTTCTAAGTTTTTTATAACTATATAAATTACTAAAAAATGTTTTTTATTATTGAAAGTATTTATAACAAAAAAACTAATATGCTAAAATATTTCATCACTTCAATTATAAATTTGATTTGTTCACACATTTAGTGCACCTGATCCCATGAGAAGACTTCCATCCATTTGGATGGCATTAACTATACTTTCTAAATTGTCAGACATATGTGCAACATTAAGATGTGCCAAGAAGGGATTGAGTACTGTACTACAATTAATAAAATTAATTTTCTTTTTATATAAAGAAACAAATTATATATATATATATATGGCTTAATACTTCTTTTGATCCCTCGAAAGGGAGGGAATGTTCAAGTGCTTTCTACGTTTTTTAAAAAGTTAAATGTGATCCTAACTTGTGAAAAAAATGTTCTATTAAATCCTTTTTGGTCACGGCGTTAATTTTTTAACAGTCCAACTGCCAGCGTGAACTGAACTGTGCAACGTGTCTGTTAAGGGTGAATATGTGGCTGTCTAAGGGTAAAGATACAGATAACGTGGTTGTCTGACTCCACTATCAACCACCGCAACCCTGGCGGCTCCACCGCGCAACCATCAACAGCCACCACAACCCTAAACGAACAAAAACACCCTCCAACGTGAAACCCAGAAAACTTAAAACGTGAAAACAGAACCACCCCAAATCAAAAATGAAAACTCCATCATCGCTAAACTCAAAAACATAACAAGATTAGAAACCCCAATTTCAATTATTTTGAAATTCCAATTACGTCAGAGAATCTTAATTTCCAACCCTAAAACACAAGAATCAGAATCTCCAAAATTTCCAATTTCAGAACCCAAATATGCCAAATCGGAATATTAACTCCGCTGCCGCGTCGGTCTTCCTCAGCACGCGTCACCACCATCTTCACCTGTCATCACCGTTCGCACCCAGACCTGCGTGCGAAAAAAATAGGAAACCCCTAAACTCAAACGAAAACAAGAGAAGGAGGAGGAGAAGAAAGCTTAAACCCCTAGAAATTGATCTTTTTGATTAGTTCCCAAATCGGAGGAGGAAGGGCTTAACCATGCTTACTTTGCTGCCGCCACTTTCAAAGGGTCTTCAAAATTAAAAGAACACCCCTGGGAAGAATCCATTCGTATCTCGCCCTAAACACTTCCCTCACCTCAGAGACCAAGTGGCAGGAACCGAAACCCTAACCCCTCAGATTTTTTAACCACTGCCACGTTATCTGACACGTTGCATAGTTTAGTCCAAGCTGTCAGCTGGACCGTTAAAAAATTAACGTCGTGACCAAAAAGGATTTAATTACACACTTTTTTCACAAGTTGGAATCATATTTAACTTTTTAAAAAACGTAGGACGTACTTGAACATTTCCTCCCTTTCGAGGGACCAAAAGATATATTAAACCTATATATATATATATATATTTCAAATTTATATAATAAAAGTAACTGTTAGGACGTGATATGAAATAACTACAAGATTTGAACTTGAAGCTACATCTTGAAGTTAGAACAACTGTGCAAAAGCTATTCCACCCTTTTATTACTAAACTATTAATGCAAATTGCATGTCCTAAAAACATGATTGCCACAACTTTTTAATCCACCAATAATTCACAATATGATTATTTAACTATACTTTGTTTTAAATTAGTTTGATAATGTTTCTATCAACACTATTTTTTCATTTCTTTTGGTTAATCATTCTCTCTCCTATCTCCTTTATATATATATATATATATATATATATATATATATATATATATATATATATATATATATATATATATATATATATATATATATATATATATTATGATAAATGGATTA
Organism: Vigna angularis; assembly: GCF_016808095.1. Lineage (NCBI taxonomy): Eukaryota > Viridiplantae > Streptophyta > Magnoliopsida > Fabales > Fabaceae > Vigna > Vigna angularis. Next base: position 32,196,278 of record NC_068974.1, on the reverse strand, counting down.
GAACATAAATATTCTATTTATAAACACTACTTTCATTTTACATTTACATACTTTAAAAAAAATAATTATGAAAAACATTTTAAGGCAATAATATTCATTTGTTTATAATTTTGATAAAACATTTCTAAATATTTTATGAATGTGTTATTGTTTTGTTTGGTGAACTATACTTGGTTCCATTTATATTTTCTTGGAGGTATAAAGGCATTGTTGGGAACTTGTTCTAGGTATTTTTTTCTGTAATATCAAATTAATTATTGTAAACAAAATGTTTTCAAAGACATTGATATTAAAAATAATTTTCACTAGGATAACATCTGTCTTAAATAACATGATTGAAAATATATGTCCTATGCAATATGTGGTTGCACTTTTTCATAATAATAAAAAATAATAAAATTACTATAATAATTATTATAAAATTAAAATTATTTTTTAAATTTTATTGTAAATAGTTTTTATTTATTTTATAATTAAAAAATATTACATTTTAAAAATGATCAAATAAAAAAATAATTTTATTTAAAAAAAGTCATTAATAACTTAAAAAGTAAAGTTTATAAATAATTACTTTAATTTTATAAAAAATTATTTAAAGACTAAAATTTTAAAAAACATGAACAAAAATAACCAAATATATATATATATATATATATATATATATATATATATATATATATATATATATATATATTTCATCAATATTTAGTCACTTAATATTTTAATTTATGTGATCATTTATAAAATTAAAATATTTCTTTTATAGACTTAACAATGTACAACCGACACACAAATTGATAGCGACTCAATAAATTATTGGAACCATTTGTCCCAAAATTGTCATACATTCAAACCGATTGGGTTGTTATATTTAGGTCAGATATCAAATGCTTCATTATGGTTTGTTATTTATGCCTTTACTGAATAATATAATACATTAAATTTTAAAAAATATATTTGTTGATAAAATTCAAATGCGTATAAGTATTCAACTTGTCTAAACCAAATGTAACAAGTTAGAACATTTATTTATTTTTAATTAATTCATAGTTTTATAGGATGAAAACATATATAAATAAGATATGCGATCGTGGTTATTGCCGTAATAAAAAAATTAGTTTAATATCAGTTTTATATTAGTCGAATATTTATTTTAAATATTTTGTTAACATTTTAAAATTTGTTGATATCCAATGAAATATTTAAAAAAAATATGTTTTATAAATTTTTCAAACAATATTTAAATAAAATTATAAAAAAATATATAAAATATAACATAAATTTAATTAAATATAAATTAAAAATTTAATTTTAATTAAATTTAACTTAATAAAATAGAAATATTTTTAATTTTAATTAAATTTAAATTAATAAAATATAAATTAAAACATTTGTAAATATCAATTATCAAATATCAATCAAACATAATTTTACTTAAGTATATAATAAATATTTATAAACATAATTTTACTTAAATATAATAAATATTTGTAAATATAATTACAGATTTTATCTACAAATATTCACAGATATTTTTATCATGTTATTTCATACAAAATTAATAATAAATTATGATTTTTGTCTAACAAATATTCTTTAATGTTTGATTGCAAAGGTTTTCTTTTTCCTCAAAAAGTGTTAAAAAATATTTCTTCATACTTGTAAATTATTATGATAAATATCAATTCAAAAGAAAGTTAATACACGTTACGATTAAATTAATGATTTATTTTCATTTTATTATTTTATATATGTAATTCAATAAAAAGATGTATAAACCCAATAAAATTTATAACATGCAAAATTAACTTTTCAGAACATCAATGTTTTATCTTTAATAATCTTATTAAGAAGAGTTTAGATAAAATTTGTAAATACTTTCTTTTTATTATGCTACTCGAAGAGGGTATAATAGGTTGGGAACAAGCAGAAATTAGAAAGTCAAAGACGAAATTTATTCCTGCACCCCTATTTACTTCTTACACCTCTTTTTCATTCTTCCACTCCATAAATTATGATATTCCCATTTTATCCTTCATTAAACATTTATTAAAAATCTAAAACCCTAATTTCACATTTTCTTCTTCCTCTTTTCGTCGTGGAATTAACCTCTACCCACCCCACTAGCGATACAGCAGTAAAACGAAAAAAAAATCATGTCTTTGTTTAATCGATGAAGAAACAGGTGTGTATGTTCTAAAGCTTATAAAATTCCAATCAATACTGATGTATTAAAAAAAATACTTAGCAACAAACTTGATTAGATTATAATTAATTCAATTCACTTCACCCACATTTTTCTAACACAATACAATTGTTTTAAGAAAAGTATATTTAAAATATAAAAATAAAATATACTTAATGAGAATTTAACTTCTATAATATATTAAATGAACCCAAGTTATTATATCATTAAATATTTTTTATTAAATTATTGGGTAAATAAATGATATATAAGTTTAAAAAAATTGCAATTAATTAATTACAGTAGTATTATACTTATATTTAGGACAAAATTTATGTTAATCTCGTTGTGCAATGGTGGAGTGACAGATTCAACATCTTCATGTTTGGTTGCATTCACACTCACTAACGACCCTATTTAACATTTATATTATGATATTTATTTTTAAAGACATGAATATATATATATATATATATATATATATATATATATATATATATATATATATATATATTAATAACTTAAGGTAAATTTTACAAAATGAAACCATTAAGAAAGTTAAAAAAAATACCTATGATTATACAAATATACATAATTTCATCCAAAACATTATTTTCTTTTTTGTTCTTATTCTTAATACTCTCACACGAAACATTCTTTGTTTATCTGTAACACACTATCATTATACTTAAAACCAATACTAATGCAAGAAATGATAAACTACTAATTTATTAAAACATTGATCATACACTGCATTATCATCATCCATATTTATTTAAAGGTATTTTTGTAAAAATCAAAATCAAAGCCTATAATAATTCGTGTGACTCAATTCTATTATCAACCCAACTCACTTACTCATTTGACTCAAACAAACAACAATCTATCTAGCTCAACCTATGAGACTCAACAAATAACAAACCATTTAGTTCAACCAAATAACATAAACATTTAACTCTATTTTTAGAAGATTGATGAATTTAATAAATTTAAGGATTAGACATATGTCATACTACCTCTCACTCATGCAGAGCCACAGTATTAGGAACTAAGTCCTTTACTCCTATGACAGGATAAGTTCATTTTATTTATAAGTCATGATTTCACATTGTCTTTCCAAATTATAGGAACTTCCATGAACTTTCACACCACTTAGTCATTTTCTTTTGTGCGAGTATGATACAGTAGAATCACGAAATCACCATTAAATACCCATCTGAATGTATTATTTTCTCTTTAGAAATAACTACACTCATATTAATCAATCATCAATCAACATATCATACTAGATTATGGTTTATGTCATAACTCTATTTTACCACACACCTACAAAATAAGAGTATACTATGACTAACATCCTAACTCTACTTAACCATACACTCGCCCATTTTATTTCAAAATCTAAAACCATTTAGTTTCATATGAAAATTCTCCTCTCCTTTAGCCAACATATTATCTTGCCTAGTAGATCACCTCTAAAGATGTACTCTAGCAAATACAGAGCTCGTTCAACAACCATTTCCTTTATGAGCTCTCTGGACTTTAAAAAAAATTGTCAAAGAAGGGAAATGACTCGTCTAGCGAGTGCATATTGAAAACAAAACATATAAAATTTGTCTAGCAAGAACAGAGCTTGTCTAAGAACCCAAACACCTTAAACTCATTGGAATATCACAAAATATATTTATCATGCGAGTGGTTTACTTACCCAATGGATCTTATGCTCACCTAAAGAGTAAGGCCACTTGAACTCCTTAGGATCTTAAAATAACAGTTTCACCCAATGCCTGACTAGCTCGTCCAACAATTTTGCATGATTTCATAAACTAATTTATGTATTAGATCATCAGTTTTCCTATTTGGGCAGTTCTACTCCTTTCTCATGTTATAAAGTATTACCATTTAGTTTTTTTAAAAATGTCATCTGATAGAATAAAATGACCAAAATGATAAATCAAAATCAAATTAACATCTCACACAACTATACAATCACTAAGATTTAAGTTCATTTTTTTATATTCAACATTCAACCATTTAATAACTCATAAAATCACATTTTTGTGAACATATAACAACAATCCCTACTCGACACAATAACAAATCTCCATTCTTTTCACAATCAATTCATTCAGCCAAAAATAGTAGTAGAAAAATAAACTAGTTTCTCTTACTCAGATGAAAATTCTAACTCAACTCTTTTAAAAGCTCTAATTCTCACATAATACTCTATCTATACAAAGAAAAGTCCAATCATATATTTGAACCTATCTTAATGATCACATATAGACAAATATTCATTTTGAGCTTTCTTGAATCACGTGCAATTAATTAAGACACCACATGTAAGGACCGTGCATCCTTTTTAAAAGAAGGAGATGGAGGGGGTGGCTGCACGTTCGTGTTAGTAGTGGAAGAGGGGCTCCAGGTCCAGCAAAAAAAAAAAAAGTGGGCAGCAACTGTGAGTGGTGGGTCTCTCCACCTTGAGTGTTTCAGCCACCAAGGAAACACCATCATCACCTTCTTAAGTGGATGGGGCACTGAGGATGGAAGGGGGGACGGCTGAGGTTCGTCCAGCTGGCACCAGTGCACGATCTTCTTTCCCTTTAAAAGAACCCATGGATTCAAGGGGGGTGCTGGGTTCTGAATTTCTGGAGGAGTGAAAGCTTGCTGCAAAATCTGGGAGAGGAGAAGTGGAGAGCTTTTGGAGTTGGAAGGAGATCCAGACACTGCATTTCTAGATTCAAGATTCGCAAAGGAAGTCTTCAAGAGGTAAGGGGAGCTAGACCTTTTGTTTGATTGTTGAAATATACTGTATTTGATGGAAATCTGGGAAGAAGGGGATGAAAGAATGGGGTTTTTGGGTTTCTGGAAATCTGGTGCGATTCTGCAGAATTCTGCAGAATCGCGCGTTCGTCCAATTTGCTCGACCAATTAGTGGTCGGCCAAACATAGCATGAGCGTTCGGTTATGTGTTCTAAGGTAACGAGCGTTCGCGTTCGTCCTCAGGCAACGTTAGTCATATATTAGAACGTTCGTCAAAACAATATCCATTGAATTAGTGATTTTAGGAGTTCGTCCTTAATTTATTATACTCATGAAGCAATCTCGACCGTTCGGTCTTGGTAAATTAATGATTGTGAGCGTTCGTTCTCAATTTTGTGCTTTAGGCTTCAATCTTGAGTGTTCGGTTTTAAATTGGTATTCTGAGGTTTCAATCCTGAGCGTTCGGTCTTAAATTGATAGGTTTCATTCTTGAGCTTTCGGTTTTCATGAAATAGTGATTATAAGCGTTCGCCTTAAATTGGTATTCTCAGAGTGATCTTTAGCGTTCGGTCTTGGTTCTGTATTAGTAATTGTAAGCGTTCGGTTTTGATGAGGTATTCTCAGGTGTTTAACTTGTAGCATTCGGTCTTAATTTGGGATTCTTAGGTTTGAATCTTAATCGTTCTATCATGATGAAATAGTGATTGTGAGCGTCCGGTCTTAACTTGGATTCTTAGGGTTGGATCTTAAGCATTCGGTTTTGGTGTAATAGTGATTATAAGTGTTCGTCTTAAATTGGTATTCTCAGGAAGTGATCTTGAGCGTTCGGTATTATTATGTGATTAGTGATTGTAGCGTTCGACCTGGATCAGGTATTCTGAGGTTTAGACTGTAAGCGTTCGCTCTTGGTGTATTAGTTATTGTTAGGGTTTGATCTTGATCTGATAGTGAACGTTCGATCTTGATGATTATTATTCTGAGTTAGTGATCGTTCATAGCGAACGTTCGGTTTCGATGATGTTTGTCTTCAGATAGTAATCGCTATAGGTAGCGCTCGGTCTTTGATGATGACTGATCTTTGAGCGTTCGTCCAAATAGTTCAGTCTATGTGTTCAACCTTAGCGTCCGTTCAAATAGTGTTCGACCAAATAATATTCGGTTTAATAAGGTGTGGTGCTTTAATGTCGAGCCTAAGAGTTTGATCTTAGCGTTCGTTCTTTTGGTGTTCGAACTAATGGTATCCGGTCTAATAGCTTTTGGTGTTTAGTGTCGAGCCTAAGTAATCAATCTTAACGTTCGGCTAAACAGTATTCGATATAATATGAAGTTCGGTGTTTTAGCGTTCGACCCAGTAGGGTTTAATCTCATAGCGTTCGGCCTAATAGTGTTTGATTTAATATGGTGTCCGGTTTTAGCGTTCGGTCAATAGTGCTTAATCTCATGACGTACGGCCAAATAGTGTTCAATCTAATATGGTGCTCGGTTTTTAGCGTTCGGCCTGATTATGATGGATTTTATAGCGTCCGTCCAAATAGCATAGTGTTCGGCAATTTAGCTGTCGGTAGATAGCGTTCGTCCGAATAGCATGGTGAATAGTGTTGGGCAAATAGTATTCAGCAATAGCGTTCGGAAGATAGCGTTCGTTCAAATAGTATTCAACCAACTAGTATTCATCTAATAACGTTCGGTAGGAAGCGTTCGGTCAGATAGCGTTCGTCCAAATAGTATTTGTCCAAATAGTGCTTGGTAAATAGTGTTCGGTTCCAAGGTTATTTGCTCTTGTTTTAAGTGTGCAATGTGGTTGGAATATATACTCTGATGTGATTTATGTGAAAAACATGTGAATGCATGAGATATGATAAATTACTGTGATAATATGACTGTGGATGTAAATGATGAGTTTGAGTATGATTTGGATATCTCGGGGAGAGATGGATGAAAGTGGTATATGGTGTTGTGGTTGTTCTGTATAACTGTAGTGAACTTAGCGCTCGGTCTGTCTATCCCTACACTTAAAGCATTGCTCATGCTCATATAGAGAAGAACAGTGTCAGTGGTGAGAGTAGAGGGAGGTCCTCGTCTATAGCCTTTAATGGCAGAGATAGGCAGCTTGGGGATTCACCTTGCTAGTGTTGGAAGGTGCCAGCAGAACTATGCAAGTGCAAAGACGACTGATAGTTCGACAGTTATACAAATCCGGATGAGTCGTGTGTTGGGGGTTTACCTTGCTAGTGTTGGGGAGTGCCAACTGAACTATGCAAGTGTAAAGATGAGTCGTGTGAGTGTGTGAGTTGTGGTTTAAAGAGCATGCTTTAATTGTTCTTTTATATGAATCTATGTATGATAACATGAATTAACTATGCTATGTGTATAACATGCTTTTTATATCTAGCTCACCCTTGCATTGTTTTTGTTATGTGCTGTTTGGGTATGTTTCGTTGGCGATGATCATCCACTTGGATGGGAGCAGATGTTGTCGAGGAAATTCCTTTGGAGCAAGAGCTGGAAGATTCTGAGGTTGCGGTGTAGTCTTCTTAGGAATTTCCCATATGAACACTTGTAGTGTTCGAATCTTTGAACTGTTTAAGTTTAAATTTCCGTTTCTTGTATTTTTGGATGACTGTAATTTCACATTTAATTACACGTCATACTCCGACTGTTCTCTATATTTGGATGTTGACATCTATATTATATAATAGTGGTTATTATATAATCGGGATGTTACACCACATGCATGTAAATTTTTTCAAATGATTCAAGAAAAAAGAAAAAGTTGAACTTACTCTGATCACAAGTTTGAGTGTTATACTCTAAGTCAACAGATAACTTCTTATCTTCAAATAAATAAATTTGGAGTTAGAGTTATAAGAAAATTGTAAAAAAATGGTAAAGAATACTTTCTAGAAAGATAAAAATTTTATAAATAAAACTCGATTAACTGATTTTTCTATTTATAGTTTGACCTTTTAATAATAAAATAGTTGAATATCATTTATAAAAAATACCTATACTCTTTAGTTATTTTTTAGGTCCTTATAATGTTCTTACAATGTCAAGTATATTTAGTAAAGACTCTAATCACAAAAATTCAGCTCAATTTTTTATTTTAAATATTCAATAACTCATATAAAATCACATTTTGTGATCGTATAACAACAATCCCTACTTAAGACAACAACATATCATCAATCTTTTCACAATCAATTCATTTAACCAAAAATATTAGTAGAAAAATATACTAGCTTCCTTCACGTGGATGAAAATTGTAAGTCAACTTTTTCAAAAATTTTAATTCTCACATGATACTTTATCTATACAAATAAAACTCAAATCAAAGATCTAAACATATCTTAATAAATTATATATAGGTAAAGGTTCATTCTGAGCTCTCTTGAGTTACATGCAATCACTTAAGACACCACATGCATATAAATTTTCCAAATGACTCAAAAAAGGAGTCAAACTTACTCTTATTACAAATTTAAGTATCGTACTCTAAGTCAAAAGATAACTTCTTATCTTCAAATAGATAAAAGGTGGAGTTAGAATTATAAGGAAAACGTATAAAAACAATAAAGGATAGTTTTTACAAAGATAAATGTTTTTATAAATAAAACTCAATTAACTAATTTTCTATTTATAGTTTGACCTTCCAATAATAAAATTATTCAGTATCATTTATAAAAATTACCATACTCTTTAGTTATTTTTTAGGTCCTTATATTGTTTTTATAGGGTCAAGTATATCTTGTAAAGACTCAAACAATCACTCCAAACATTCCAAGCTTCCAACTTCAAGGGTACTCATCATCTCCAAGAGTATTTGTCTTCTCCTAGCCAAGTAGGAGGTTTTTTTTAGAAGACGCCGATACTAAAGTCAGCTAAGTGTCTTAGAGAGTAATAAATGTAATTAATGTACTTCGTAAAATGTGTTATTCATATTAATTTTTATGAACCTTTACCTTAATAAGATTGAGTCACATAACCTAATGTTAATCTTGAGTTAACTATTTTCTCTTTAGCTTAATTGTGAATTATTATAATCAGCAGTATGACTAACATAATCCTAACTTGGTCAAACATATATAGACCAAATACATATCGACTTAGTAGGCTGATACGTACTCGACCAAAAACAAATTTTATATCGTTATGATTAAGATGTGTTTAGACATGTTGAACAAAAAAATTACTAAAATATTATAATTTTTATTACATTATACTAAACTAGACAAATTTTAAAAAAAATACCGTAGAAAAAGAACATCATAAAAAGAAAGACAAGTTCTAAGATAATAAAAATATAGTTTTCTTTTTGTCAGTTGTGCTTGTACTTTTGTTTTTGTTGTATGGTGTCATTTGTTTGAATTTTTTTAGTACTTTTATAAAAAGGTTGAGCTGCTACATCTCAAAAACAATTATTATATATATCTTTTATTATTTATAAAAAAAAAAATGGATGCATCATTACTGGTGACTATTACAGTAGTTCGAATTGACGAGGCTGATGCGTTTTCCTTGAGGTTTAGTTCAAACCAAACTTAAGTTTTCAAACTGTAATAGAAAGAAAAACCCTCTCGTGATCTACGGATATTAATGCACCAGATGTTCCAAAAAACACAACAAAAAGAAAGTGATGGTTGGTCGTTGGTGGAATTGATTAAGCAGTTAAAGGTTTTATAACTTCCAATTTTGCATGAGATTTATCAAAACCAGACCACTTCATTTGGATTGTCGTTTGGAACACAGCAACTGTGCATTCTCACTTAATCTTCAAGAAATTTCTATCATACTTATTAATTTGTGTCATTTTCTAAATATTTTCTTCAACTTTGACAACATTTTTTTTACTAACATTTTAACATTATTTAAGTGTCATTATGTGATTAGTCCAAAATTATTCCACAATCAATAATAATAACTATAAACTCCAACATAGATCAATCATACACGTAAATTATATTAAAATATTTTTAAAAAAAAGTTCTCAAATTATCCTCTTCATATCGAAGGTCAATCACCTTTCCTCGTTATTTACTTTCTGCACCACGCGTCATACTCCACACACCCCCACCTTGTCTGATCTTCTTTTTGGGCCACCAGTTTATTTATTACATCCGCGCATTTACTCACCTTCCATTCTTTTCGTTCAAATTTTAATCCACTTTTTAATTAAACTCCATTTTTTTCTTTTAAAAATAATAAAAGATTATTTAAAAAATAATAAAAGAATATTTAAAAATATAAAAAAATACAAAAATTGAAGGTGAAAAATAGTTTTCTTTCGTAATTTTTTTTTTGTCTAGCCGTTGTCTAACAACCTTTTTCAAATAATTTAAAAATGTAAAAACAAAATATAAAAAGTTTTCAAAAATTAGAAAAATAAATAAACTTTCAAATAAATTTGTTTGACAAAATCTTGATTTTTTATATTGTAATGAAAAAATGTAGTAAGCAAGATATTTTTTGTCGGATTAATATAAAAAAAATTAAAATAGTTTTTCAAATAATTTTTCATTTTGAACTAAGTAAAACTGATTTTTGTTATTACAATGAAAATATGTAGGAACGATGACCCTTTTTTCTTAAAAAAATATCTTTTTTAGTATTTTCTTATTTTTATAGAAATTTAAATATTTTGACAAACTATGTCTCTTTTGCTCATTTAAGCAAAGGTATTATTTTAAGATATACGATCTAGAGTGTTAACATCTTCTATATTTTTCTTTTTTAGTTTTCCAAAATAAGTTACCATAAAGAATCCAAATTCTATTTTCTAAAATTCAAAAGATGAGTATATTATGTGTCAAAATCTAAATTATTTTCTATTTATAAGATGTTATCTATAAAAATTATAAGAATTCCAATGGTGACAGATGTTTTGATACATTATATTAATGTCATTTTAATTAAAGGTGCCACATTGATGTTTTTACAAAATTAAGAACTCAGTTGAGTAAAGACGAAAAGAACAAAGGTTCAAACCAATTATTAATTAAATTTTTCTTTAATTAGTGAATAAATATAATCATACCTATATTTTTAAATAATAATAATATAATTATAGTAGGAACAATAATTAAATTCAGATTTGTGGTAATCATTTGAATAGTGATAATATTATTAATAATAACCTAAAATTAGGTATAATCATAATAATCATAAAATAAAGATTTGATATATAGAATTAGAAATTTAGGTGTAACTTTCAAAATTTAAATAAGCAAATATTAATTAAGATGAGACACTCTTGTATCATTATTTTAGTCCGAGAAAAACTCATTTATTTTAACTAATCACTATAAAAATAAAATAATTTTTTAAGATAAATATAAAGTGTATATATATATATATATATATTATTGTTTTTAGTATTTAATTATTTTTCATAATATTTGTTATCATTTCATTAATCATTGATATATTTATAATATAAATGACCTTTGATATTTTTAATTATATAGTTTTTAAAATTAAATTAGTTCATTTCTCTACTATGATTACACTATACAATGGAGATTGATGGAAATTCTAGAAATGATATAAATGTATAAAATTGGTTTTGTAAATCATTTATTGAATAAAAGCGTGAAATATTAGAAGTTATTATTAATTTAAAATATTATTTGATGCTTATATTAATTATATCATAGAGTTATTAGTTTAAAAGCTGTTAGAGGAGCATTAAAATTGCTCCTAATGTTCCACTTTTTCTTTAGAACTCTTCTTTCTGTCAACTTTGTATTAAGTACGTTTTTTTTCAGTTATAGCTTTCATCGGTACTGGTAATTCCAGGAGATTGAGAACGTGCAACATCAATTTTTGCAGTTGCCGACACTGCATGATATATTTTTTTATTAAAAATAATTTAATTTCTAAACTTAAATTATAAAAGAAATGTATTATACCCTTATTAAATGTTTTAATGTTTCTGTTTTATTTCTGGTAGTTTGTTAGGAAAGGAGCCTTTTTGGGCTTACCGGTCCCTATATAAGGGATTCCAGCTTCTGAATTAATATCTGATATCCATTCAAAAAAACAATATATATAATTTCATTTTCTCTTCTCTGTAAACATTGATTAAGAAAGAAGTACTTACCTTTGTCACGCGTGACCCATTCCGATCTCCTCTTTTCGATCCATCATCATCGCCGCTGGTGGCCTTGCCGGAGCTGGTCGAAGATCGCTCTCCCTCTCGCCCTTGCAGCTGAACGTACTCAACAAGCTTCTGAAAACCAGAAGCTTCTTTCGAGACTTTTGTCTCAGGCGCATATGGGCCAGGGAGCTTTTGGACTGCTTTTCTTTTCAGATTTGGACCAACTGTTTTTCTTTACCCTTTTTCTTTTTCTATGGATATTTATTGAAAAATTCAGTGTCGGAACAAAATAACATACATATAATCTAATTAATGAATAAAATTAAACAATAAAAGTCTAATTAAAATTTCTTACATCTAAAAATATTTAATAAGACTCAATTGAAAATATTCTTATATTTAAAACTTAATTATGGTAGAAACAAGTTTATAAAAAACAGTATGTTCTTATATAATAGTTACTTTTCTTTTAAGAAATTGTATCCTTTTTATTTCATTTTTTTCATTTCAAGGTAACATTTTTTCAATTATATTTTTATTTTTATTTTATTAAACATTTCAAATTATTTGGAAAAGGAAAACTAGAAAATATAACAAATAATTTATTTTACATGAACGGTAATTTTTTATAATTTTGCAAAACTTAAAAATACGACACCAACAAAGACTACAAAGAGAGTGTAAGGAAAAAAATACCATCAATTATACTTTATATTAGAATGTGAAAAATTATCGATCACTTAATTTTACTTTGAATTATAATCAATTGAACAGTCGAAATTAATGAATCTATTTTAATCTATTAAAAGTTAAATTAAAATTTTAATTTATAGATTGATAACCTTTTTATGAATAGGAATTCAATTCATCCATATAATTTTTATAAAATGTTTTCAGAAGTAGTTTCGAAAGCATTAAAAATATAGTTTTAATTTTGTTTTAAATATAAGTTCAAGATTGACTAATAAAAAGTGGTTTGATTCATTTTGATTTATTTTGCATGGATTAAATCATCCATTACATTTTAAAAATCAACTATTTATAATATTAAATAATGAATGTAATACGATTTTTTATATTTTTGAAATTTTACTATAGCTAGATTAAATAACCAATAAATAAATTGCTTTGAAGGAATATCTTTTAAAAGTAAAATAAGAAAGTAAGAAAAGAGAAAGTAGAAAGAAAAACCATTTGTTTACTAATCAGATACTCACTCTTACTTATTGTAAGAGACAAGTAAATTTAAAAATATATGATTGAAAAATATATTGATACACTTTATCAAAGTTTCTGAAACATATTTAGCAGCTCTAACACCATTTATGCTGCCCTTCACAAACTCTAACATAACCTTCATCTCACTCATCTAGTACAATTTTTTCTTATCATAGTAATAAAATTCACTCTAACAATATATATATATCTCACTTCAATTATAATTTCACTTGAAAATGTACTTCACAACACCAGGAAGGTGGATGTTCAAAAAGTAATCATCCCAATCTATCACTTCTGGATCAAAGTAAAACAAATCTCTCTCCACTCCTCCTTCTCTTGCTGCCATTCGCAACTTCTCTGTGTTCATATCATCAAACCTGTATCATAACATTCATTTTCTTTTAGTTCATACCATATACAACATTTACATACTTTTACATATAAATGCACAAACGTTCTCTATAGGGTATGCATGAAACAGAAACTTTCTTGTTTCTGATCAATGTAACGTTGGTGATTGTAATTGTTAACATATATTTTAAACAAAAACGGGTTAAAAATAGACTTTAAATACATTTACTACGACGATGAAGGTAATCTACACTTACGCAGCTCTGAAGAACAAGTAGGGCTTGTAAAGGTCCACCAACCGCATCACGATCTGGATCTTCCTATTGAGATTAAGATATGTTCCTTGGAAATACTGGCAAAATGCAGTATTGGCTAGCTCAAGTCCCTATACAAGTAAAAGATTTAAGATTGTAAAAATTTGCAGTGAAATTTCAGTGATGATCATCGATTATTACTAGAAGAACGTTTACCTTCAGCACAACGAGGTAGCGGATGAACATATATCTTCTGAAGCTGTCCATGTTGTCCAATACTGTAACTTTGCCAACCTTAACTGGCCTTCCATCCTTGTTTATCCATGGTTTTGCTGTGAAATATCTCAAGCCATAGTCTTGAAGATTGCTGTATCTCAGTGGTTTTCTAACAGAAGAACCAATATTATATATAACGTCATCACTGGGACGATTTGCATGAGCCACCATAGCCACAAGTATTGCATTCACCACCATGTCAGCTGGTATCTGCTCATTGAAAGATGTTGAGTGAGATCAGAATATGGAGATAAACGATAAATGAATCACAACAGAACCCTCACCGCATCAATAATTGCTTTGAGATCTCCAAGGAAGCATGTTAATTTTCCTTTCCCATAGGCTACTGCTAAACTGTCAATGGTTCTGATACAAGCAACACCCCAGATGAAAAATACAAGAAATTTTCCATCAGAACTCACATAGCATAAATTATGTAAATAGTTTGAATGTGTTGAAAGAGAAATTGGAAGAAAGATTTACCTTACACCTTCTGCCCAACCAGGGAAAGGTTCTTTGAGTGTGCTGGTAACAATAGTAGGACGAATGATCACAACGGATAAGTTTCCTTTTAGTTGCTCCACAAGCATCTCTCCCATGGCTTTCGTGAATACGTATGTGTTTGGCCATCCATACAACTTTGCCCTGATAGGTTATACACAACCAACTGAAAATCACTGTCTGTGTCTGCTATGGATTGATCAGAAATTATCATGAAGGTTTTGCACAAAAATAGTATATATATATATATATATGCTTCTTCTTTTTACTGATGACAAAATATATTATGTGTGCATGTGTGGTTAAGTTCCACTTCACTGTGGAACAATCACAAATTAGAGATATCTATTGTAAACAGTAAACGTATACTTAGTAAAAACACCTTGAAAGATATTTAATTTAAGAACAAAGAAGAATGATAGACTCTACTATTTCTCAAAGGAGTCTTTCTATGTTGGTACTGATTAACTCTATAGGTTGTATTTGGGTGAAGCAACTTCTTACTATTTAACTTTTAAGTTTAATTAAGTTTTAAATCTTTTATAAATTTCTTTATTTTCATTTGAGGCTTTATTGAATTTTTTTTCTATCCAGTTAGTACAAAATTTTATAATTTTTAATTATTTTTTGTTGTTTGATTTTTCTCATTAATTGACATGATTTTTATATTGTTTTATTATTTTTCTTCTATTATATTGTTTTAAATTAATCATGTGAAGACAAAATACCAAAATGAAAAATAATTAGATAATAATTATATCATTTAATTAAAAAATTAAGCAACAAAAATATAATTAAAGTATAAATTTTTTGAATATATAATAAACAAAAATAAATTAATAAAACCTCCAATAAAAATATACAAAGACTCAAAATCTAATTAAACATAATTTTTACGAATGACTAGAATTAAAAGCAAAACAAAGGAAATGTAAACTCTTTATTAGTCAGTTTATCTGAGGAAAATAATTATATAAAAAAAAATAAGGTCACAGGTGTATTTGTATTAATACGTATATCAAAGGCAAAAACACCCTTTCCAATTTACATGCCTTTGAAAGCAAAGAAATTGGAAAAGAATGATAATATGTCACGAATTCCAACTAGCATAATACATGATCGTGACAATATTTTTTTCTATTTTCATAAAATCATAATAGAATTATATATACGTGTTTTAGTATTTTTCAGTAACTGTGTATTAGATAGGGTGAAAGTAATTTAGGCAACTCGACAATGACCATAGCTTGACCTACGTCATATATATGTTAGATTAGATTCTTTCCTGAAAAGGAGATAATATATAGATTTCTATGAAAACATATTTAGTTAAGAAAAAGTTGTAGTAGATAGTTAAAAATTCTTTTAGACTCAACATAGTAAATATAATATGTTTCTTAGTCATTAAAGATGGTGATGTTCAAAGATAAATAAAAAAAAGTTGGAAGTAAAACAAAATGAAATCTTGAATTTATTTAATTTCATCCGTATGAGTGAGGAAAAGATGCATGTGAGAAGTCATTTTCGAACTGATTTGTAACATCATAAAATAAATTTTGGAGATGACCCTTGAGCACGTGATGGCGTGTAAAGGTTATCAATGAAAGAACCATAAATGAAAGAGGGTGGTGGGTTTAGTAGGTCAATTTATGTTTCTGTTTCTCCTTCGTGTTTTGAATCACCGTTGTGATTAACATCACTCTCCATTTCCCATGTAAAAATCTTTCATCCTATCTTTCTTCTTCAATAGGGAAAAGCTGAGTTAGTCGTGTTTGGTAAGAAATCAATTCGAGGTTTTAATGGACCAAGCCAAACAACCCCCACATTAATTCATTACACGTACTTTCACACTCTTACCTATACTAAACTATTTTATCACACTCCATTCATGCTCAGACAACATAGTTTAGTTTTCTTGCTTCCATGAGATTATTTATGGTGTTTCTTCAAAATATACCGATAAACATTCATTTTGATGTTTCAAAATATATTAAAATATGTTTGTGTGTGTTCCTACTATGACTTAACAAGTCATTGGCGACCTAATTAATGTGTAGGATTGGTGAATCAAGATGTATAGAGCAGAAGGACCCTACGTATAACCTAATCTTGTATTCTTGGTAGGTAGTTGCAGCTTACGTAGTTTTCTATTACTTCTGTGTACTTACATATTTATTTATTATATGACCATAAAATTGATTATATTCTTCTTTGAATTATTCCACACTCACTTCTTAATGAAAATTGAATCAACTAAAGAATCCTGCTGGTCTTGCATATTTACAGAAACACTTATTTCCCTGTCACGGACAAGGAAAAGAAATCTCATGGTTGACCATATTCAAACTAAACTTATCAATCAGTGATCTTAGATTTGGTTTTTAGGTTTGAAGTGGGAATGTTCTAATTAAGAGCAGATTGTCGTTTGTGTGTGTGTGAGAGAGAGAGAGAGAGAAAAAAAAAAACCATTACACATGTTGAAATAACTTTAACAACTTAGAAAAAAGTTATAAAAACTTTGGGTCTTTTGAAACATTAAAAAACATTTAAGGAGCTGATTGAATAATTACAAACAGTTTAGAATGATTTTGACAAACCTGCTAATACCCAAGTCCTTCATAACCTCTTTAATTTCCTTTTCTGTGGCCCCCAGTTGTCGTAACTCGGTCAGTTTTTCACGAACCACCTTGTCTTCTGCATTGATGTCTAATCCAGAAACTCCATTCAGAGAATCACCCAAATGATAAGGTTTCTCTAATATGAGCCCTTCTTCTCCTCCCTCACCGCATACATAGGCTGAAATCAAGTAAGACGCAGCAAGAATAAATATTAAATTTGATAAATTAATCTGTGCCCGTGATCCTAAGTATGCTATCTTTTTCTACTGATAATATTTATGGTCATCAATTGATACCAACCTGTTGATACATGCACAAGAACCTCGAGTTTAGCACACTTTTTGGCGAAGTTGATCACATACTTAACTCCAAAGGTATTTAGACCCAAAGATATATCATACCTGCAATTTTTACATTAAATTAAAGAAGATAATAGTTAGGGTGAGACAGTAAAAACATCAAACAGATATATAAAAGGCTATGAACTTTTAGTGTTAATATCTATTTATATCTATATATATATATATATATATATATATATATATATATATATATATATATATATATATATATATATATATATATATATATATATATATATACACTATACCTTTCATCAAAGTTAGTTGTTGCAGCTAAATTTATGATGACATCTGTTTGATCATAAATCTCTTCCCTTAGAATGGTATCTTCAATTCCTAAATCTTCACGAGAAATGTCCCCAGGCACCAGAGTCAACTTTTTCGAGATGAAAGAGTTAAAATGTACACCCACTTTTTCCTTTAATATCCTAAACAAATCCTTCGCTATGATCTACAGCAAAAAACAAAATTTAAGAGGTATTAGTCACGATCTTACTTATATTATGACAAGTGACAACTATTATATATACCCTTACTAGTAGAATGTTTAAATAATGCAGTTCTTCAAAGTTACATTCAGTTTCCAAAAAGATGTTGTTCAACACTTACGTATCGACTTGAAGCCTAAATTAGTTTGGCTTATGACAATCATAGAAGTTGATCCTTAAAACGATGAGAAAAAGGTTAAAAAAGAACTGCAGAGAGCAGAAACTGATCTTGTGCATTTACCTCACTGTGCAAGCGATGAGTTGCAGATTTGGCGTCTGCAGCTCTTAAGAGAAGGTAGAGCTTCTTAACATTTGGTTGGACCCTCAATATCTTCTCCAATAAAACTGCAACACACATTGACATTAGTACAACATCATGACAGTATATCATGCAAATACTGTATGTAACATACCATTGTTGTGTACCCTTTTGAACAAAAAGTGAAAAAAAGGTTGCAGAAACACAGAAAGGGAGAGTTAGCACCATGACATACCTTTGGCAAGAAAACCAGTGGCTCCAGTGATCAAAATGGTCTTGTCTTGAAGAAAGTGCAGTATGCTTCCCAACTCCATTGCAGAAAATAGTATATGACAATACTATTAATGTTAGTGTGTGTGTGTGTGAGAGAGAGAGAGAGAGAAATAGAGAGAGGTGAAATAAGGAGTTTCAGATGATGCAGTTGCAGACAGAAGGAGGTGGGCGATTTCTTATGGCCATTTGGGGTCTTCATATAAGCACAGAATTGGGCATGTAGCATTTATGAGATGGAGTGTACGTAAGCTGTTGGTGATAGTTTAATATCTTAGGACTTAGATATAATGCAGTAAATAGAGGCTACAGTTTCGTATTTTTTTATTTTTCTGTATACACTGTATGGACCAGGAAAGTCAATAAATTACCAAATTATGTAACAAGATTATGCAACTTTTGCACCATTATAACACCTTTTCTTAAAAGCCTTTGCCAGTACTGGTTTGACTCATTTCATCAACCATACACACGCATTCTTGTAAGGGTAGAATTTGAGTTTGATTTTAATGCAACACCATGTTCTTTTGATTAGTGTAACATCCTTACTTAGTACTTCTTTTTGACTTTTCATGTTCTAAACGTTCTTCTAAAAACATCACGTTTTTGTGTTTATTAGGTGTTAGTCATTTGGGTGGATCGGTGAGTGCTAAAACTCCCATCACTGTTTTCCTGAAAAGAATTTGTTGTGAGGACAAAACAATATTTTTTAATTTTTTATACAAAAAATATGATAAATTAACAACTTTTTTAATAATATTTTGACAGTAGATTATATATTATTAGTTCGTGTATTTGAAACCTATTGTAAAAAAAATTATTAAAAACACATCTTCCTTTGTATAAATGTATGATGGCGGACCATCGGTTTGAGTTTATCTTGGTTTTTGAAGTGATCAAACCACCACCTAACAACTACCCACGACACTGTACAGGTAACGTACAAATTCCGAGGAGTGTTCTGTTATTTTAGCTCTTTCTTTTTTTTTTCAGTAATCTTTCATTTATTTCCTTATTTTCAAGCCTTTAGAGCTAAAAACTGTATAGTTGCTTATAACGAATACTCTTATAACTTTAAAAGTTAAATTAGTTCAGAAAAAAGTAGAACTTAATATCAAATTGTTACTTAAATATTAAAATTTAATAATAAATGATCTCGCAGAATTTTTTAAAACACGTTTTATCAAAATAAATTGTTCAGAAAACACGTTTACAGAATAAAATAATTTTTTAAAAAATAAATTAACTCCAAAGTACACTTTCGTGAACAAAATAATCATTTTATCAATATAAATTGTCACCATATTCCCTCCATCGGAAGCAATTATTCTTTTAACAATTTTGATTTTACAAAACTATCAAATTTCATTTCTTTCAAATATAAAACCGCCAAACAATAAAGTAAACTATCAATATTAATTTTTTAAATAAATATATTTATGATGAGAATAAAATTAAAAAACATTATCATAAATTTTAAGATAATAACTTATTTGGAGTGAATTAAAACAACTATAATTAATTAAAAATTCAAAAAATATCACATATTTATAAAGTTCTGATCTAGTATTTAATTGAGATTTTATTAATTAATTTACACATTAACCAATTTTATCAAATATTTTTTATTTAATTGGCTACTATTAGTTATGAATAGTCAAGCAATATTTACTACTACAAAATAAGAGTTCTACTAAAATTAAAACAGTTCTTCAAACAACAATTTTTGTCGTTGTCGTTAAAAAATATTCAATAAAAATAATAATAATGGATTGTTAAACTTGTTGATCGATATCGGAAAAAAAAAGTTCTTTTTCACTAGTAACTTGAACACTAATTTTTTTAAGCATAATGTAGCCATCGTAATAATAACTTCAGTTTTTTTTTACCTTTCTACCTATTTAAATGGACATCAATTATTTATGTTTATGATTAAAAAAAATATAAATTAAGTTTATAAAAAAAACAACCTCACATGATAGCTTATAAAATGCAAAAAATAAAATAAAATTCAATTTTTTTTTCTTCCAAACATTCTTCCTATTTTCCTTTTTGTTTTTTCTCTCCCTTTCTTCCTTCTTTTAGTTAGTATTTGTGTATGGTATGACAACCGGTCAGCCAAGGATCATGCGGTCGACCCTCCAACCAAGAAATAATCGACCAATTTGGAATAGTTAATAATGACAATTAATCTGAACAAAAATAGCTACTAATGGACAGTTAATAAGAATAATAGTTATTGATTGACAATTAATAAGAATAATGTAATTTATTGGTAGTAAATGAGTCAGACCTGATGATAAACTCGATATAATATTTATAAATATATGTATGATGAAAAAGGCATGTAATTTGACTCTGATTACTCATTTTTACTACAACAATTATTGAGTAAATTACTAACTTGAGCGTGTGTCTTCTCTTCTGCAAGCACCCTCGCTAGGACAAGGGAAAGAGAGAAGACAGCGCAACTGGAAGATGGAGCGGACAACTTTAAATGCTTTGGGTTAGGGATCTCAACCCTACCCAAACAGTATCCAATCGTGTCTAACTATATTCCTTCAACGTATTTATAGCTTAAAAAGAAGAAAATTTTTAAATTTTATATTATTTTTTCACTAATGTACATTAACAAACAAAAAATAAACTATGCTTGTTAAAACTTGCAAAAAACCATACCAAATAGAAACAGTGAAAATGTCAAGCAATGATGCCATATGCATGTAAGGGAATGGTCCTTGCAAGTAATGATTCACACATTTCTATAAATCACAATCCCTTACTTTCATCATATTTTATATTCCAAACAAACCTTATAAAATAGGAAAGATAATTAATAAAACAATGTTCATGATTTCCAAGTCACCATTAAAAAACCAAATAATAGAAAAGAAACCATGTTGTACCTATTGTCATTAATCACTTCAACAAACACCCATGAATCATAAACATGTTCCTTCCATCATAGGGAAAATAAGACTTTGCAAAGAGAAAATCAGAACACTTTGCACATATTATATGACACAATTGGAAGAGGAGTTTCTTCCTTATCCATAACTAACAACAAAATAAAATGTCTTCTTATCTTGCATATTTGGTCCCTCCTCTTTTGTGTTTAAATCCCCCTCTTAATTAAATGTATTATTTACTTCACAGATTACTTACTAAAATTGGCATAATTGAATTAATTTCCCATAGAACAGATTTAAATGTACTTTGAATTATTATAAATATAACAGTTTCTAAGATTAAAAATTTAAATAAGTCTTTTAGGAAAGTAAAATGAACTTATACATCAGTTAAACAAATTGAGGTAAATAATATAAAAGAATTTGCAAGTTCATGAATGAATTTTAATTGATAATTTATGTTCTCTTGTCAAACATATCATGTTAAACATAAAATTAATTACACAAAAATTAACATAGTTTTAATGACTTTTTGTGTTGGATGTGCGTAATAAAATAGTTTTGGTAGACACACGTTATTCTATACAGAAATTCTGTTGAAAAGATGAAGAAGATGATGGAATTTAGATTCTTTTTGTTGAGTTGTTGTGTGACTTTTTAAAATACATTAAATTTGATATTTTTAAATATATTAAGTTAGATATATTTTCAAAGGTACACAATAGAAGGAAAAATTAGTATAAAATCTGCACTAGAAAACCATCTCAAGTGATTATGGTTATGAGATGTTTTATGAAATTAACAATCTTTGTTATTTCCGCCATAATAATTACAGGTTTTATTTGATTTATAAAAATTAAATTAAGTGACATTTTCAGTTTTCAATGAAAATATAAATCATTTTTCTGCATTGATAAAAAAGATAATTAGAAAAAATTATAAGAAAATTTGATAGTTGTAAGAGTGTTATAATTTGGTGAGTTTTAAAAGAATGGTGGTGCAATAAAAGGTGGCACCAACTTCTAACCAGCTACATAAGAAGACAAGAAAATGATAGATAATTAATTGGTTAAACAAATCAGGAAAACAAAACAAAAAAGACCAAAGCATTCTCGGATTTCAATGTACCAACTTCTTTTTCCCACTGTTTCTGTCAACGAGTCGACCGACAAAAATAACCGCCTTATTATCGTTTTATTTGTTTCAAAAATATGTGAATATTATTTTAAATAAAACTATTTTTTAAAAATAAAATTAATTTTACATAATTTACTGATGAACATATTTTTACTACTATAATTATCTTCAAACCACGTATCTCCAAATAATATATATATATAACTAAAATATTAATAGAAGAACAATCTTCGAATAAGATCAATCAAAGAAATTCATATATGGGTGAACTAATATATAAATATCAATCTCAAATCAACACAAACTTCATATTCACACAATGTATAATCAAATACATTAATATCATTCACATTTCATGCCAAACATCGTTGACATTCTCTAACTAAAAACCAAATACAACAAACCATTATTAAATCACTTGTATCTAACAAGAATGACTCATCAAGTACGTATTAATTTCCAAAATAATTATCACATTCAATATCTTTTGAAAAACTTATCAATTATCCAAAATAATTATCACATTTAACATATTCTAAAAACCATGCATATTCCAGAGGCTATCTTCTGAACTATTAAAATCATTATGTACTTATAATATATAAATATAATTTAAATAAAAATAGGTTTGAGTTGTTTTATAGTAAAGAGATTTAATAATTCTTAATGGATCGTGTTATTTAATAATTTTCTTTATATCTTGACGAGAGACTTATATTTTTATCCTATCTAATTGTAATATATCTGGTAATCGACTGGCTGTCAGAAAAACTAATTAGAAAACGTGAATATTATTAATGGTCAATTAATACGTTTATAATGATCATATTAAATGCGAATATACGTTATTTACGAGTGATTGACAGGTCATATTGCACATGAATATGATATTAGTGGATAATTAGCAGGTATATTAGCAAGTATTATTGGATTTATTGTCATATCAAATATGAATTAATGAGTTTTATTGTCATAAGCCTTATAAATATAGAGTTAAGACCCAGGAAAAGACATCATTTTCTATCATAATAAAATATAAATCTCTCTATGAAACATATATAACTTGAGCGTCGGAGTGTTTTTTTATAGGAATCAAAGTTAAATTTAATCTTTCTTTTTCCACCAACTTCTCAGACAAAACTCTAAAACGTACAATACATGGAATGTATAATAATAATTAATTATCATGATATCACTTTGTGCATTTAAAATCAGAACAAATACTGTAAGATTTTATTTTAGTTTTTAGTTTTTCAATCCATTATACTGTATCTGTGAGTAAATAATCACTACAGTTAGGATATCTCACCTCTTTAATAAATTTTAGGTTTAATATATAAGAGGTATCTCTACCACGTATTCTTTTTTAGAACAAAACAAAGGACAGCAGAACAAAAACTATGTTTCCAGACACATTTCACAAAATGCAATATATCACAAACATTAACAAAATCAATGACTAATTTTGAATACATTTTCAACTCCATTTATTATGTTGCTCAGCTGCAAAAATGTCTTTATTGAGAAATAACAGATAGAAAAGGTAATTAATGTCTCGTCAGGATTTTCACTTAGTAAGAAATCTTAATGAAAAAAGAGAATTTTGACTTGCTACATTTTCTTTTGAGCGAAAATCATATTAAGAAAAAAAATTAGCCTTGTCCTAATATTTTCTAAATCGAGAATTCCTCACATTACCGAAAATCATACCACAAAAAGAAACTTGTTTTACTTAGATTTTCAATTGAGCAAACATTAGACAAAACCTATATAACTACAAACAAGCAAATAAACCTACGCTCAAAGTTCACCAAAGTCATATTCTATTAATTGAAAAACTTTTAAAAAGCTTAACCCAAAAATTAGCAATGCACTAAATCATTTAATAGTTAAATTGGTTAATCTTATTTCAAGTTCACAACCACATCGCCACATTAATTCATTAGCTTGATCATACTCAACTCAAACAATTTATTTTTCAAGCCTTAATGATGATTTAAAAAGTTCATATACACTAAATCACAAAAAAAGACTTTTTAGGTTATGTTATTTTAGATGTTTACATCTATTGTACACAGAACAGAATTGCGAAATACATTTGGTGTATTTATAGCAAAAGCAAATTTACGTTTATTATAAAAGCAACATACTTAAGTTCTTTAATTTAATAATATTAATTTGATGGTTTAAACAATAATATTTTCACACTACTTTCACTAAAATTAAATTAAAGTCTTGTCATCTTAACATGATTTTCAGTTTAAATAATCTGAACTAAATTCATTTTATCTTAGTATAATTTCAATTTAAAAATACTTTACACTAAAGTGACGTCGCCCTAACATCAATTTTTTACGAAAATTAAATTAAGTTGACAAAATTTGTTTATTTTTGTAATTTTTTTAAATGGTCTGTTTTAATCATTTTTGGAAAAAAAAAATCATCATTTTGGTGCTTTTTGCCATTGTGGGCACTTTCTTAAAGATATGTTTTTCTATTTAATTTTTTTTGTCGCATATTTAACACAACTGTATTCGAATTTTACTTTAATGGTTAAATCAGAAACAATTACCTAGATTCCCTGTTCACCAACATGTATGTGATTTTGAAGTTTTATAAACTTTCAATGTAGAATAGGTGGGAACACTACATGCAATCACATCGAACACGCCATTTTAGGGACCATTTTTCCATTATTATTTAGGTGAGTCCAGAGAGACCAGAGATAGAGATTTACTGAACATGGAAATGATAGTAAAGTGTAAACAAATAAGGTGAGTCTATTTTTCAAACTTTCCATACTTAGAGAGAAATGCATTAAAAACTTTGTTCCCACATAACATATATAGAAGAAGCATAATTAATATGTTATAGTATATAAATATTAATCGATTATGATCGTGTTGAAAAATATACAAAAAAATTTATAAGATAATATCAATGTGTTTACTTTATCGTATTACTTATTATTATTATTAGATTATTGTTGAATCATTATAAATATTTAGATTCATTCGATATGTCTACTCTTACGATAAAAATGTGTTAAAAATCACACAAATTAGAAATAAAATCAAATTATAATATACGATTGAAAATCTTACATTAATCAATAATAAAGTCAAATTAAAATATATAAATGACTGTAAATATCATCTTACATGTTAATTTATGAAATTGAATTAGATTTAAAATTTATTTTTTAACCAATATCATATTTCAAGTAACTAATTTACTTTCAAATATGAATTTATTCTATTGTGAAAACTCTAACAAATAAAAAAATTAATTAGGTTAATTTCATAATTTTGTTAAAATAAAAGAGAAATAAAATCCTTTTAATGACTAAGATTATAATTTTATTAAAATAACATTAATATTAGCAGATAATGATAACAAATAAAATAGCAATTTTGACACTCATATCTTTGTAACTAAATGATAATTGTTATGAGACTTTTTTTTTCATCTTTTTTTTTTGTTCTTTATGAAAGAAGCATACGTGGCATGAATTTAATTGGATAAACATGGTTAGTTTATGGCATTTAGGTGAGTGGTCCATGTAGGTTTTGGTAGGCAAAGAGATGGTGACTTATTGAACATAAGAAACAAAGAAGGAGCAATGCCATCCTATTCATCAATTACAATATAGGTATGTAAGTGAGTTTCAACACGCTAATTATGTGCTTCGTTCTTCCATGTGTATGCAAGATTTTGCTCACATGAACAAGAAGAGTTGGACATGGTTAAATACATAAAATATGATGTTCAACCAACAACCTCTTATTAATTGTAGTTTTCGGAAAGAAAAATGTGTCTCGTAGCCATGTGATCTTAAAAGAGTAGGTGAATAAAGAGCCTTTAGCAAGCTAAGGTTTGGACAATGATACACTTATGTTCTCCTAAGGTTGTAATTGACTTCACCTTTGTAGCCTTCATACCACACTTTCACTTTT
Organism: Vigna angularis; assembly: GCF_016808095.1. Lineage (NCBI taxonomy): Eukaryota > Viridiplantae > Streptophyta > Magnoliopsida > Fabales > Fabaceae > Vigna > Vigna angularis. The sequence goes on along the minus strand of NC_068974.1, from coordinate 32,169,632 downwards.
TTCTTCTTTCTTAGTGTCAACATAGCCTTCTTTTTAGGGTTTAGTATCACATTAATACTTGTAAAACCTTTTTGTTGAAATTATAAGATTGTGTAATTATTTTTTTTAATTTAAACTACTTAATTTATTAATGTTTAAAACAAGTAAAGATGACTTCTCAAATATGAAATTTTCATCTTAATTCGCTCATCATTTATTGATGAAAGATTTCTTCGGTAAATAAAGAATTATTGAAATTTATCAACAAGTATATAATTAATCTTATTGATGAATAATGCTGAGAAATAATATTTGCTCTACACTTTCATATTCGAATTTACTAGCAAATATTTGTATTGGTAATTTAAATTTAAACATGAATATTTATAGGTATTTCTCCAGTAACATTATTAACGAATTTTGATCTTGGATAATTTTCGTTGGTAAAATCAGTATTTCTGATAGTGAATTTTGGGCATCCAGATAAAAATTGGAAATTAGTTAAAAATTCTATATTAAATAAAAATAAGTAAAATGAATAATATATAAATATAGAAAAATACTTAAATTTATTGTTTTATATCCTCTTTATATCTTCCATCAAGAACCTAACATATCCTTTGAGTTAAATAACATCTAATAAACCTAATCACATTCAACCAATCAAACAACAACACTTGTGAGACATATATAAGTACTTAAATACTTTAATTAAATCACCCTAAACTAAGAAGACTTGCACAATAACACTTTTAAATCACTTTGACGTCTAAAATCGTGTTTTAATAACAACTTAGGTTAAATTTTAGTAGTACTAATAGATTGCGAATGAAGATTACATGATAATGTGATGAACAAATGGTAATTGCAAAATTAAGAACGTGATAAAAGAGGGTCCACAACAACAACCTAGTTACTTAAGTCAATTTCTTCCTCAGAGGAATATAACTTTTATTTCGACATATATAAAAACTTACAAAGAAGTCCCTTTTGTTATTTCTTGTGGCTGGGGATGAAAAGCACGTCTGTCATTTCATTGTTTAAGAAAACACAATATAAGTGTGGCACTCTTTTTTTTCATCCGTCTTCTATGTTTTATTTAGAAAAAAAATAATTATTTAAGGTTTAATTAACATGAAAATATTAACATCAACATGTATAAAGACTGATTTTAGAGTTAAGTTTTTTTTATGCGAAAGCATTTTTAAAATTTTTCCTATAAAAGTTTTCTGCTTTCAAGGGTATTGAATTATTTTAAGTTTAAGCCAAAATTAAATTTGAACACGGATCATATTTATTTGAATTACACTTTATTTATTTATTTTCTTTAATCAATCACAACCGATTCCAATAAAATTAAATTAATTTGAGTTGAGCCACCAAAATTTAAAAGGTTATTCATTTTTTATTTTTTTATCTAATTTATTTTTGTTAATAATTTAAGATAAAAATAAATTTAAATATATAAATAAGCACTTATTCTTTTATAAATTTATATTTTATATTTATATTAAATTCATTTAAAATTTATTTTAATGAGATTTATTAAATTTAAATATAAACTTCACCGGTTAATTTTCTAAAATTAAATTACAGATAAAATGTATTCTTTACCATTTTTACTTGTTTAAGATAATATATTTTTTATTATTGAGTAACTAATTTGTTTTGAATAAAATATTGAAATATTTTATTCAAAACACTCCAAATTATTCTTAATATTGGATGAGTTTTCTAATAATTTTTCATTATTTAAATTGTTTTGTTTGATTCTTTCTCTCATTCAATTCGTGTAGAAAGATATTTGTTAAAGACTCTTTGATACTCAAATTAATGACTTTGTATAATAATGTTTAATAGAAAATGAGTACTTAAAATTATATAATAATTTTTAATAGAAAATGAATACTCAGATTAGTTACCAAACCTATTTATCAAACATATATTTATATATATTAAAATAAATTTATCATCAAGTCTCACTTTTACCAACGACTTTTATTATTTAATTAACTACCAATGAATTATTATTTTTATTATTATTATTATTATTATTATTATTATTATTATTATTATTATTATTATTATTATTATTATTATTATTCCTTTATTTATCTGAATGGCTCTTAACCGATCACATATGAAGTTGTTAATTATTTCTCGACCTCGATTGACCTTACATATATGAATAAAGTACATAATTAATTATCGTATTTGATTTAGCATTTTATATAATTATTTATAGTTGATTTGATATATATTTTAAAAATGGTTGATGAGATGAATCCATTGTGATTGAAGGAACATTGGGATGTGATGGCATAGAAGCCTTATTAATTGGGATTCAGTCTCTGAATTCTCTGGAACTGAGGCTCCCATTCACTGTATTTGATGTGATTTGAAAGAAGGTAGTCAGATTCTCTGTGTGCGACTCCACCTACTCCATAAATGAGGGCTCACAACCCATCACTTTTAACATTCACCCATTACACAAGAGGAACATCCTTTATGTTAAATCACCTTCACTTTATGTTTTAAATTAAATATATTTTTAATTTCTCAATTTTCATTAAAATTTCTTACTATTTTAAATTTCTATATATGTGAGATGTTTATATCGAACTTAAATTATAATTTAATATATAAAAAATTTAATGTTATTAAACTAAAAAGATTATATTCTTTAGTTTTAAAATTTAAAATAAAAATAAAATACTATAGATATATTTAATCGTATTTTTTAATTTATTTTTTCCTTAAGCAAAGTACGAGGCCGAACCTGAAGAAAATAAACTAATGGGACAAAAGAGATAGGCACCGAAATTAAATAGGTAGGAAGGAATGGATGCGAAAGGTTGACGTTTGACTGACAATGATTTTCAACGCGCTAAAGTGTAATGCAGCTTTTATCACTCAAACATGGCACCCTTTTATTTCCATCAACACTTGTTTTTCTTTTCTTAAATGTAAGATGATAGATATTTTTATAACATTGAAGATCCCATTATTCCAAAAATAAATAAAATCAATCACTTTCGATTTTAATAATTTTTTATTTTATTTTATATTAACAACTTCAATTAATTGGCTAAAGCTGTGATATATATAGATAGATATTAATCATCTTTCATGTAAAAAAATATTTTATAAATATGTGAGAGCATTTCATCCGATGGTACAGATATTTCTTTTTTATATATTACATGACCGACATTGAAAGGATAAGAAATAAAAAAAATAAGAAAATATATTTTAATTCATGAACATATTTTCTCATAAGTTTGTTTAATTATAATTTTTTTCTATATGAAGAAACGTATTACTTACATAACAACATATCATAATTTTCTATTACAATTTGGAATTATTATTTAGTTAAACCATTTTTTAATTTATTTTTTACTAAAAGAAAAGCTTTTTATATAAAAAAATTAATGTGTTACCTTAATATTTATATATATTAAGTGAAAAAAGATACTTAAAAAATAATTGCTTATTAAAACAGAAGTTAATATTAAATTATTACTTATATATATGATGGATATTTCTTTTCTCATCTAACATATATATTTTATATATACTTATTTACACTAAATTATATTTAAAATAAAATTAATTCGAATATCATAATTATTTCATTTATGTGTAATGTTATGATCTAAATTCTTAAAATACGATAGACATTTGATATTGAGAATAAAGTGGCTTATTCTCAGAGTAAGTAGATTTTCACTCTTTTAGATAAAGACAATATTTCAAGTGGTTTATATATGATATTTTAATATAAAATTTCTTAAAATATCATTAATATTTCATTTTTTAATTCTAAAATCAAAATGTTTATTAAAAAAATTAATTAATATAAATTAGAAAATATATTAGTAAACTGTTCATATTTATTTATTTATGTATTTCATCGTAACTTTATCTTTCTAAAATTTTAATTTTGCATTAAAGAAACATGAAATAATGTTATGATGTCTGAATAGATTTATGAGAAGGTAATAAGCTGATGATTGAGTTTATGAAATTAAATTTTTTATTTGTTCTTTACTTTAGGTCTTTCAAATATTAGACTATTCAATCATGTATTGTCTTAAATGTGAAAATAATGTGCACATGACATTGTATGTAGTGCTTGATAAATAGATTTCACCTTGATGTAAATGGTTGTTAGGGTTAAAGTATACTAAGATATACACATTTTGTTGTATTTTAATAACCATGCTTGGAGTATTCATTGAGTATTGGAAGTTAAAATGTGCAAATGACATTGTATAGTTTTTAATTATATGATGTTTGTAAATATGCTATGTAAAATATTACAATGTAGTTATGATGATGTTTTTTTTCCTTTTAATGTTTGTATTTAAAAATATAAGTCTTAATGTTGTTGTGTTCATTTTCTGAATGTCTTTATTTATTAATCGGCAATAGATGAGTTGGCACAATTTTGGTTACAGTTGACAGTTCAATTGAACCATCCATATTTTGTTGACTTTTTCTTTTCTTTTCAACATCTACATGTTTGACTCAAGTGGATAAATTATGCAAACATTATTTTATTAGTCGTAGGTAGGTAGGTCCAACTGTTAACTTTTTCTTGACTCTACCAAAAAAAAAAAAAACACTTTTTCTCCTTACCCGAAAAGGTATTTTTCTAAATATTCACAATAATGAATAATTTTTCTACCAATCTTGCTAAATTATATCCTTTAAGGAACCCGAAAGAGAAAATAATAGTTTTTCTCTCTCTTTAAGATCACTTAGTAGTTAGTTTATTCTATTTTATATGGACAGTGTTATTTCTTCTTCTTTATTTATTTTCTTTCACTTAATAAAATTATTTTCTTGTTTATTGAGATTTTAATTGTTCTATATTCATCTTTATATTTAAATTTAAAGTTAATATATATTTGTTAATATATATAGAATTTGGGCATATGTTCTTATTTGCTATTTCTTTTTTGGGTGTTTCTTTTATAACCTCCATGTTTTTTTTTCTTACATCTCCATAGATCCAGGGAAAAGACTAGATTATTCATGGGTTGGAAATATTCTAAATTGTATATTCAAAAAAATTATTTTGAATTATATATTTAAAATTAAAAAATATATTCTAAATTTTAAAAACATATAATTCAGAAGTAAATTTTGAACTAAGTAATTCAGATATTATGAATTATTTAGAAATTACGTTATTTTAAAATTTAGAAAAACATGTTCGAATTACAATCTAGAAATGTATTTCATACCACACAATCAATATTAGATTTTTGGATATGAGATGCATTCAAAGTTATGTAATTTAGAATATAGTTTTTTTATTTTAGAAATAAATTCTCTATTATGTTTATGAATTTCAAAATTCAAGCATAAGTGTTTTAGATATTTTAAACACTCCCTAGAGAATTAGATGTAGTCGTGGGGTGGAAAAACTAATTTCCTTCTTCTTTTTTTTTACATAAGCCCAATTATAAATTAACCCACTGCATTAGTCCAGAAGTCTCATTCAACTCAACACCTTGGAGATTTCTTCCTACACCACCATGTTTTCTTTCTGCACTTCCATAATTTCAGTGAAATAACTTAATTATTTCTTATTAAAATACGTACGCCCTTACGTTGACTTTTAAATTTGTATCACGAAATGTACAATCCAAAATAAAAATTAAATTATAGATTGTACAACTTGAAATATATTTTATATTTTAGATTATCTTTTAAATTGGTATTACAAATTGTACAATCCAAAATATAATTTGTAGAATGAATAATACAGTCTAAAATATAATTTATATTTTAGATGTTTTTCAAATTTTATTATGGATTTTACTATACAAAATATAAATTTGTAATATGGATATACAATCTGATTCTAAATTTGCATTATGAATTTTACAATCTAAAATATAATTTGTATTTTAAATTATTTTATAATTTATATAATCTGAAATATAAATCTTGAATATCTATGGATTATATAATTTGAAACTAGAATTAAAATACAAAAAATCATACACTATTTTTTTTTTCTATTAATTTCAACAATATAATTGAAATTTTAGAAAGTAGAGGGTGCAGGAATGAGACACTAGGTGCAGGAAGCAAAACAAGTATTTATTTTTTTCCTTGGTAACATTTATCTGCAAATTCTGGAATTCTGACTTCTAATGATCACTTCATCTTCCCAAGTAGCTTCATCAACATTTTGTCTCTTCCACTGCACCAGCACTTGCTTCTTAATTTCCCCCTTTTTTGTGTTTTCCCGAGTAGCCAAAATCCCTTCAAGAGTTAATAATTCTGCTCTATCATCCTCCAACCCAGTAGGAAGATTCGCCTCAACCTTATACTTACCCACAACTCTCTTTAATAATGATACGTGAAAGACAGGATGAATTCTTGAATTTGGTGGCAATTTCAGTCGATATGCCACTTCCCCAATTTTCTCCACAATCTCAAAATGGCCATAATATCTAACACTTAATTTTGGGTTGACTCTATTCATGACAGACTGCTGCCTATTCAGTTTCAATTTTAAAAACACAAGATCACCCACATCAAAATGTCTTTCCTTTCGATGCTTATTAGCTTTAGTCCTCATCCTGTCCAGAGCACAAAGCAAATGAGATTTTAGTTGTCTTAACACCTTATCCCTTTCCAAAAGATCCTTTTGGACAACTTCATCTCTCACTTCTCCTTGCACCACTTGCACAATCTTGGGGGGTGGTCTCCCATATACTGCTTCAAAAGGAGTCATTCCTGTAGATTCATGATAAGTGGTGTTAAACTAAAACTCTGCCCAAGGCATCCAAAGCACCCACGTTTTTGGTTTTTGGTTGATCGGTGATAAAACACCTTAGATAAGTCTCTAAACACGTGTTTGTTATCTCAGTTTGTCCATCCGATTGTGGATGATAAGTTGTACTCATTTGTAATTTGGTACCCTGCATCTTAAAAAACTCTTTCCAAAACAAACTCACGAACACTGGATCCCTATCACTCACCATAGAATTTGGAATCCCATGAAGCCTTACTACCTCCTTAACAAATATTGCAGCCAGAACCTTTGTAGTATAAGGATGTTTAAGGGCCACAAAATGACAGTATTTTGATAAACGATCAACAACCACCAATATGGCTTCGAACCCCCTAGATCTTGGCAGTCCCATAATGAAGTCAATACTTAGATCCTCCCAAATCCTTTTCGGAATTGGTAGTGGTTGTAATAAACCACCAGGAGCTGTTGTAATGTATTTTTGCCTCTGACATGTGTCACAAGCCTGGACAAACTGTTAGACATCCTTTTTCATCACTTTCCAATTCAAGTTGGCAGCTAGTCTCCTATATGTACGATAGAAACCTGAATGACCACCTTGGGGAGTAGCATGAAATTCTTCCAAGAACTTAGGAATCCAAGCTGATTTTTCCGAAACAATAAGGCGATTTTTATAGTATAATACTCCCTGCTTGTATTCGTAACCCGCGTGAACATGCCCACCCTGTCCAGCCTTCACCTCTTCAATTATCTTCTTTAATTTATCATCTTCATGCACTTCGACATTGAGTTCTTGCCAATCTAACCAGATTGGAAAATAGACCATACTGTTTATTTCCACCTCTTTTCTGCTGCGAGACAACGCATCAGCCCCTTGATTCTCCTTACCAGGTTTGTAAACAATCTCAAAATTATAGGCTAACAACTTTGCCAACCAGTTCTACTAAGCCCCAGTAGTTATACGTTGCTGCATTAACTGTTTCAAACTCTTTTGATCAAAGAAAACAGTAAATTTTTGACCCAAAAGATAAGGTCTCCAGTTCTGTATTGCCAAAGCTACAACCATTAGTTCTCTCTCGTAGGCTGATTTAGTCAAATTACGAGGACTCAAAGCCTTGCTATAATACGCTATTAGCCTCTCTCCTTGCATCAAGATAGCCCCAATTCTTGTTCCTGACGCACACACTCTAGGACAAATTCCTCATCAAAGTTTGGGAGTTGCAATATCGGTTTGTGGTAATCCTTCGTTTAAGTGCTTCAAAGGCTTCTCGAGCCTTCCCATTCCAACCAAAACCATCTTTTTTTGTTAACTCTGTGAGGGGTTTGGCTACTTTACCATAATCCTTAATGAACTTACGGTAATAGCCTGCAAAACCCAGAAAACCACGAACCCCCTTCACATTCTTAGGGGTAGGCCACTCCATCACGCTGCTAATCTAGCCGGGTCAACCGCAACTCCTTTTATTGAGATAATGTGCCCCAAATATTCAACACTTTCCTGCCCAAACATGCATTTTTCCTTGTTTGCAAATAACTGGTTATTTCTCAACACTCCCAACACCCTTTCCAGTAATTGCAAATTTTCTTCCGAGCTACTACTGTATACAAGAATGTCATCAAAAAACACCAATACTCCTTGTCGTAACAAAGTAAGAAATACTTCATTCATGAGTGCTTGAAAGGTTGAAGCTGCATTCGTCAATCCAAAGGGCATCATCAAGTATTCGTAATGACCCTCATGGGTTCTGAATGCAGTTTTTGGTATATCTTGCTCTCTCATCCTGACTTGATGATAACCCGAATGAAGATCAAGTTTAGAGAAAAACCTGGCATCATGCAACTCATCCAACAATTCCTCTATAACAGGTATGAGAAATTTATCCGGAATCAAATTCCGATGACTTCTTAAACTATATCAAAATTCAGTATAATGATTTTGAAACTCCGATGATGTTATGATGATTGAAATGGTGATGTATAATTATTTTCCAAAAGGGAATCCTATCATGTCTGATTCACTAAGGTGTGCCTTGAGGTAATGATTACTCTGATTTGTGTAGGCACGTTGAACTCTACTGATCATTTATACTCATTTAAAAAAAAATGATTAGATGGTAAGAGTAATAAATTAAAATTTTCTTAAGTATATAATATTACTTTTAACAAATCATTAATGACATATATTAAATATGCAAAATTATAAATTATATTTTGTAATTAAAAAGGTTATAGAAATTTTGAAAACTTTAAAATTAAATAAAAAAGTTTTGTATAAAGATTATGCTAAAACTAATTTTAATTGATAAAAAACTTATATATATATATATATATATATTTATGAACTATTTTCACTTATTAAAATTTCACAACTTCATCTTCAAATTTTTGTAAAAAAGAACTTCAAGTAGAAACTCTAAATAATAATATGCGAACATAAATATGAATAAAAATAATCAGTAATATTATTATTTATTTTGAAAAAATTCTTTACAACTTTACTTTCCCTTGTAAATCAGAAATTGTAACTCTAAACACGGATAAATTAAAAGTAACAATGACCTAAACAATATATCTGTTATCCAGTCTTAATATACCTCGGTTTGAACTTGGCACGCTTCACTCCCACTGCAACCTCGACCATGATTAACAATGGCGTCTGCACTCTCCGCACCTGCTTCCGTTTTCCGGGGAGGTCGCCATTCCCACCATTGCAGCGCTCGTTCACTTTCCGGCGGCGGTTTCTGGTGACTGCATCCCAAAGGAAGAAGAAAGAGAAGGTTATTGTCATTTCTGGACCCACCGGTTCGGGCAAGAGCCGCCTCGCATTGGAACTCGCTAAGAGCCTCAACGGCGAAATCGTCAGTGCAGACTCTGTCCAGGTAATATTATATTTGAACACAAACAACCATTTTCCTCAATCGTGTTTTTGCACTGCGTATGAGGTGGTGGTAGTGATGCTCGTAGGGTTTTGGGGATTTTAAGTTCAAAAGTTAGCAATCTCCATGGAAATTGCCATTCGGCAAAATCATGGATAATAAGTTTGTTTAGCTGCTGAATTAGTATTACTACTACTATTATAATTTCATGAGATGAAATATTATTGATTTAAATTGTTGCAGCACATTATTTTGTAAAAGGAGAAGTCATTATTATGGGACAAAATTGATTTTTCATGAAGATGCTATGACTGGAAACGATATTTATTTATAAGTTTGGAAATATGTAAGTGTATTGTAATTGAACAATTGAACGAGTTTTGTTGTTTTTGTTGAGTTTAGTTCGGATAAATTCGGTGTAAACTTTACATTGTCTTTCCCTTTAAAGAATGTTGATTTCTGGAATAATTACTTTAAAAGTTATGTCAAAGGTGATACGTAATTGGTTTTATGATGTATGAAATAATGCTCTTTCTTTATTCATGTGGCTTCATTTGCTTGTATTGTACCACAGGTATATCGAGGGCTTGATGTTGGATCTGCAAAGCCTTCCCCAGATGAAAGAAAGGTGTGCGATTGTGACATAACACATGGTTTACCCAGATTGTTATAAGCTTTTTGTATTTCTTCTTTGCTTGAACAATCATTTTTGGAACCTTTGATTTTAGTTCATTTACTTTTGTTTTTGTTTGCTTCTCTTGTTAGGAGGTACCACATCATCTGGTTGACATACTGCACCCATCTGAAGGTGTGTTTTATGTTGGACTGAGTATAATTTTTCCTCTGTCTTCTATGAAGCATGTTCTTTGATCTGGACACCAAATACTCCTGCTAATGTCTAAAATATAGCACACTGAGATGCTACATAACAAATGAAATGAAATATGGGAAACATTAAAGCATAACAAAATATCTATATTAATAAACAATATTTATTTATTCTAGTATGTTCACCTTTCGTCCATGGTGATGACCCTCACAAGAGATTATTGGGATACATTAATTTATTTTGCAATATAAGCACTTAATCTCTTTACAAAAAAGTCCCAAAGTGAGATGCATTACACCTTTCCACAAAGGTATATTCAACTTTTCAAATCAGCATGTTAAGTTTTATAATTTTTCTATGATAATGACTCTAACCAAACAAAATTTGAGAAATGTTTTAAATATTTTAAATTGACTTTTCTAAAAGTTAAAATATGATTTTTCTAAACACTTTTGTCTCCATTCATACTGAGGTGTTGGCTCCAGTGTTTGAGAAGACAATATATTTTTAATTGAAGCTATTGAGATTTGTCTGAAAATGTGTTCAACACATGACACTTCATATATGGGAGGTGTTTGTGCTGCATAGGTCATGTTGATTTTTGTTATTGAAACTTTGAAGGACTTCTATTTTGACTAATTAAAACTAATCATTATTTATCAGACTATTCTGTTGGGCAGTTTTTTGAGGATGCAAGGCAAGCTACAAGATGTATTCTTGACAATGGCCGTGTTCCCATAGTTGTTGGAGGCACTGGATTGTATTTAAGATGGTATGTCTTTTACAATTACCTATTTTGTTGATGTTAACTACTTTTTACTCCTTATTGAATTCTCTAATTGTTGCATAGTGGTTGTATTATATATCTGTAAACTTCTGTCAAATGGAGGAAGCGGTTTGGGCATTCACTGTATGGATTGTCAATGTTATATCTCATTGTTATTGAGTTTATTTTCTATATGTAGCTGTTGATGTGCTAATGCGGGACACTATACCTGAGTTATGTTTGAATTTTTAAATATAAGGTTCATATATGGAAAGCCAGATGTACCTAAATCTTCTTCAGTGATTGCATCTGAAGTAAATCAAGAATTAGCTGAACTACAGAGGAATGAAGACTGGGATACAGCTGTACAGTTGGTGGTAAAAGCAGGAGACCCAAAGGCTCAATTTCTAGCAGTGAATGATTGGTATCGACTACGGCGTAGCCTAGAGATTGTTAAGGTATGCTTGCCAAGTTAAGGATAGTCTCATGCAACTCTAAATTTTATCCTAGCTACTAATCTTATCGAAAGAATGAAGAAAACTCTCTTTCTTATGCTGCACATGTGTGATGATATTGAATACCAACCACAGTGAAAATATCCATTTTTTTGGAGTAAAATGGTTGTTATGCGATTATCTCTTTTAAATGAACTACATTGTAGTCGACTGATTATGTACTTGCCTGTATGTTTCTGTGGATATATATGTCAAATTCATGATTTCCATGGTTTACTGAATTGTATGAAATATGTTTATGAATTCACCATTTATGTATATTTCTTTCGAATGGCAGTCTAGTGGATCACCTCCTTCTGCATTTCGGGTACCATATGATTCTTTCAGGGAACAGGGTGAATGTAGTGTTGCTGATGATTCTGAGTTATCTGATATAAACACGTACGGTGATGGAATGGAAGAAACCAGCTCATCAGAGTTAGACTATGAGTTTATGTGCTTTTTCCTTTCTAGTCATAGACTTAACCTCTATAGATCAATTGATTATCGGTGTGAAGATATGCTTTTAGGTATACCCCGAACAGGAAAACACTCAATTAGTATATGAATCCCCTACATTTTGTAGAGCATTCTTCTCTACCTGTATGCATGCATGGGCACAGTGCATACCTTGCTGTTATAACAATACATGCAAGCTCTCTGTCAATAATATATGAATATTTGATTGCAACAAGTCTCTTAGCTCTCTTCAACTGCAGGAAGGGATGGGATTTTGTCCGAGGCTCAGTGGCTTCTTGATACGGGTCTTCATCCAAACTCCAATTCTGCAACTAAAGCAATTGGTTACAGACAAGTATATCTTACATTTTCTCTATCACATTTTAATGTTACCATCTTAAAATTTCAAATGATGAAATATATTTGTATACTGTGTACCTCAAGAAGTTCTTTATACAATAAAACAGTGTTGGTTGAAATTGAAGTAGAATATGACTCCAACTGTCGCTTTTTTAATGGCGTGTTTAATATAAAATTACAGTACTATATTAAGCATTAGTTATGTAAAGTAGTTGATGGCCCATAGAACATGTGTATTATGTTGATCATTTTATTTTCTACTGAAATAGTTGTGATGAATTTATTCATTTTGTATACGTGATTCACCAATTTAAGGCCATGGAGTACTTACAAAGATGCAGAGAGCAAGGGGGTCAGAGTTCTGCTGCAGAGTTTTACAAATTCTTGTTTGAATTTCAAAAAGCATCACGGTAATGCATTTTGTTGTTTTATAAGATAAAAGTAGCATAGTACTTTAGTTTTTCTTTTCAGTTAAAATATTCTTTATATATTAAAAATTAATTCTTTTCCTTAGATTTTGGATTGAGTAAATCTTTGTTCACTGAATGTTTCTACTGTTAAAATATTACAGCTTTGTTGTTATAAAATTTAATTAAATGAGAAATTTAGAATACAGACTAAAGAACATGCTCTTTCATTGTGTTTGAGAACTTTTAAGACCATGCGAGGATCCACTATCTCTTTCTCGTGTCTAATAACCATTTGAGATTACTTGGACCAACAAGTGAAATGTGCAAGAGGAAGCACTGCTTCAATTCTGAATGCTGCCTCTTCTAGGAATTTTTCCATGCTAGTTCATTCCAAATCTCTATTGGTAAAATTCTCCAAAACTTTGTTTGGGCTTTTCTGTTAATGTTGGTTTTGTAGTTGTTGTTTTCTTAAACGGTATCACTATTACTTTAGGCTGCCTTCACATACTAAAAAAAGAAATGTATATAAAGAAGAAAAGAAAAGTGCTACTATGATAAGTTATTCTCCAGTTCAAATGGGCAAGATATAAATATGTGAGCTTGACTTATCTTTTCTCTTGCCATTGAATTCAAGGGTAATGTTTTCATGTATAGTGTAGTGACAAGGTGCTGAATTGATCGCATAGAACATATATCCCTATCCCAGGATGATCTCTTTTATGTTTTAATTCCAAAGTGAGCACTAGGGGTTTGTATAATTAAATGTCAAGTTCAACAACATGCACAGTGGATGTTATACCATAGTACCAATGATATTAACTAAAAAGATGTTCAGCTTAAAATAAGTTCGGTAACAAAACCCAATTATGATTCATGAGTTTTCAATCTTTTGTAGTATCTAAATCAGATAACAATTTTTGAGCAAGTTGTTTGTTTGCTTATTTTGATGTTCTACTTGCTTGTCCTGTTTCGAAAATTGGTGTATGCTGTTAATTAGCATTCTGTACACTTGACTGTTCTAATAAAGATTTCCTTGGTCGGCTTCAATCTATCATATGTCAAGGATGGTGGCTTGTGCTTTCACATCTTGTTTATGTCGAAAGTATTTCTATTCTTAGCCTATTACTATGATGTGGTTCAAGTAGATCATTACCATCATTTATACTGGTACGACTGTCGCGGTCATACAAATTTGATACA